>NC_087345.1:65687596-65990626 GCF_030014295.1 Loxodonta africana | reverse complement strand
AGATTACACACAAATTTCAGTTCTAATCGTCAGATTAAAGGGAAAACTGGTTTGTTCAGGAGTCGGGCCATGCATTCAGTTTGGTTATTATTTAAAGGAATTTGTCATACAGCCCCAGATTACAGCCTCTTATTATAGTAAGAAGGGAGACCTGTTCTGAAATTCTGAATTAAACCCCTCCAGTTACTCTTAATTGTAGTTCTATTTTGACTAGTCGTTCATTCCTCGTTGGTTTATCCCACCAGAGGTCAGCGACTGTGTTTCCAGCACTTAGCAGAGTCCTTTTGCATTTAAGTGACCCTGTGTTTGTGGAATGAATACATTTTGGTAGCTTGATGCTTCTCTCTGCAGATGAGACAAAAACTCTTACACGATTGGAGAGGAACAATTAGGGTCATTAAAAAACCTTGGGGTTGACTAATCTGGCATTATTAGGTATGCAGAGCGTGGAAAATGAGCAAGTAGAAACTAGTTACTGAATCCTCCTCTGCACAGGTTTTTTAACTCATCAAATCTAAACTCTCAAACCATTAGCTCTATTGTTTTGCCTGCACGATTATCAAAAATCTAGGTTACTTGGTTTGCCTCGCTAATGAACCACCTACAGAGTTCACTGACATTTCCTTTGGTTTCCTTTGAACGGCTCTAAGTGTGTTTCCTCTTGGAGAATCGGTTTCTGGAATCACTTATGGGTTAATGTATCTACTTGTAGATTAATGCCTGGTCAAAAGAGTTCAGTCCCCACCTACCCGTATACCTATAATAGCTTGAGACTGGGCCAGTATGGAGTCTCTGGGTGATACAGATGGTTAACAGCTCAGAAGAAAGGCCATCTACTTCTGAAAACATCAGCCATGGAAAACCCTATGGAGCACAGTTTTACTCTGAAACACATGGAGTCCCCATGAGTCAGAGAATGACTGGACAGCAACCGGGGCAAGTATGAAGGTGAATTCAGATTACTGAATACAGAATTTTAATATTAGGGTACAGATTCATACAGTCAATTGCTTTATTATTTCCACAGAAAAAACTCCTCATCTTAGGAGTCTAACCTCCTTTACACTGGAAGAAGTGGGTAGTTAAGAAGGTAGTCCTGAAGACAAACTGCTTGGCCAGTAGACTGCTGCAACCATCTTATTACCAGGGTGAAGTCAACATGGCTGAAAGCAGGGCTAAGAAGGAAAGTGAGAAACCAGATTCTGATGATGCTGTTTGGAAAGCCCTGATCAAGCTGAGTTGAAAACCAGACCAACCCTAGATTTTTTTGACATATAAGCCTAAACCATTTTGGGTAGGGTTTGCTATCACTCATTCATTTTTCATCTATCAAAACATTACCCAGTCTCTAAAGCCCGGTTCATATACACCTCTCTCTGAAGCCTTTCTTATTCCCTGAAGCTTTCTTTATTCTTCCAGAAGGAATGGTGTCTACCCACCTGCCTCCCTCTCCTCCCATGCAACATTCAATTGGCACTTCTCATATGGAGTCCCTTTGAAGTCCCTGGATGGTAAAACAGTTAACAGGCTTGGCTGCCATCTGAAATGTTGGGAGTTTCAGTCCACCCAGAGGCTCTTCAGAAAAAATGTCTGATGATCTACTTTTGAAAAATCAGCCACTGAAAACTCTGTGGAGCATGGTTCTACTCTGATACAAGTGGGATTCCCATGAGTCAGAACTGATTGGATGGCAACAGTTTTAATTTTTTTAATATGGCCCTTATTTATTATGCCTTAGGCCCTTAAGTACCTGGGGGCTGTGGAGCATGACCTGGCTACAACACTCACAAGCTGTGTCACAGCTCCCATAATAGGTTATAAGCAACTCAGAACAGAGCTTGGCTTGAACCATTTCCCTGGGGTGCTGCCTATCTTTGTATTCCGTTGTCTCATTCCCCTGTGAACTGGGCCTGTTTTTAGACCTACCTTTGAATTCATACATTGACCATCTGCCTTCCCCCTCTATGTAGGACTGATATTCTCTTGGCCTCCCTCCCATACTGTGATGGTTAAAGTTGTGGGTCAACTTGGCTGGGCCATGATTCTCAGTGGTTTGGCAGTTATGTAATGATGTAATCACCTCCACGATAAGATCTGATATAATGTAATCTTCTCCATGATGAGACCTGCTATGAGCAGCCAATCAGTTGAAAGAGAGTTTCCTTGGGGGTATGGCCAGCATCCAACATACATGGACTTTCTGGCAAAGTTCATTGGCTTTTGCTCTGCCCCGGATCCCTGAACTTTCTGGATCCTGTATTCAGCACATCATCATCTGAACTCTAGTTCTTGGGACTTGAGCCAGCACCTTACCCGCTGATCTTCAGTTCATCAGCCCCTGCAAGCTATGTGAGTCAGGAGAAGCCTTCAACCTGATACCTGACACCTGACTTATGGACTTCGGACTTTCCAACCTCTACAACTGCATGAACAATTTCCTTGATGTAAATTTCTCTCTCTCTCTCTCTCTATATATATATATGCTTCACTGATTTTGCTTCTCTAGAGAACCCAGCCTAAGACACATACCAGGAGTCCAGATATTTATCTGGCTCTGCAAATATGTTGGATTCCTGGCTTCATGAGCTGCCTCCATTCTGTTGATACTTGATCAGGGTTTTGACATAATCAACCTCAGCAGCTGATTCCTCCTTTCTTCTGGATTCTGTAAATGGCTGGTGCTTGAAGGCAGATGAAGTTTGCTCCAGTGATCGAGCTTGAGTTCAAATAATTCATCCTGCAGAACAATGCAAAGTAACCCCTATTCCTTAATACTAAAAAAAAAAAAAAATCCTATACCAAATCTGTACCATTTTGCCTTTTCTCTCCCAAGAGGAAGCCCAACGGTTTAACTGCTGACAAAAACCATTCTTTCAAATGGGTGGACTGTTATGAGTTTATGGGAATAATATTAAATCCAGATGTTCATCTAAGATGTTGTGCTTGAGCTAATGGGAAAATAAAAACAATAAAATTATTAGAGCCGAGATACATATAAACAGAGAACAGAAAAGATTAAAGGATCTTGGACAATGGCTTGGGTTATGGTCCCACTTCTGTCACCTAATATGGGCAGATTGTATAACTTCTCCATGTTCTCTTCTGTACAATGAGATTAATGATCTACTCTGTATCACACTGGGCTGTGCTGATTATCAAACCAGCTGGTGTATAGTTGCTTTGCTACATTCACAAGGTATTATTGTTACTGTTACTGTTATGAGAGAGAGAGTGAAAAAGAGAAAGAGAGATTCATTTATTTATTTTAATGAATTGGCTCACGTGATTGTGGGAGCTGGCAAGTCCAAAATTCATAGGCCAGGTAGGCTGGAAATTCCAGCAGGATATCTATGTTACAGTCTTGAAGCAGAATACTTTTTCTCTTGGAAAACTCAGTTTTTGTTCTTCCAGCCTTCAACTGATTGAATTAGCCCTACCCCCATTATCAAGGGTAATCTCCTTAATTAGAATCTCCTGATTGTGGATGTTAATCACATTAACAAAATACCTTCATACTAACATCTAGACTAGAGTTTGACCAAACAACTGGGCACCATTGCCTAGCCAAGTTGACACATAAAATTAACCATCACATCAAATGATCCAGGATGTAAAATCTAATTTCTTAGTGAAAGGCTTTTACACAATATTCTGTAAAGATGTGAAATCCAACATCCTTGAGAAGCCCGAATTTAATTCCTTAAGAAATGCCCACATTTATATTATAGGTTAAGTAAGGTTTAAATTTCTGAAGTCTGTTCTTGCTACTTTCATGTTTAGAGCTTACAACTATGGTTAGATAACAATAATGTAATAGAACTACCAAACCAAAACCAGTTTCTATCAAGTCAATTCCGTGCTCCATAGTGTTTTCATGGCTTCCATCTTACGGAAGTAGATCACCAGGTCTTATTCTGAGCTGCCTCTAGGTGCGTTTGAACTGCCAAATTTTGATTAGCAGCCTAGCCCCTAAGTGTTTGTACCATCTAGGGACTCACGTAACATAGCTAAAAATGGACTATAATTCTTATTACAGATGCATGAAATAGAATGGAAAAGGAAGTAGGAATGTTGACTGGAAGAATCCATGTTTGTGCATTGGGTTAAAGGTTTTTTAGGCTTATTGCTGTCCATTGGGCCTAAGCTTACCTCATCTTAATCAGCATTATGCTGTGCTTTAACACCATCTAATTTATACTCGGAGTCCTTGAGTGGTGTACTTGGTGGGTAACTGAAAGGTTGAAAGTTCAAATCCATCCAGAGTTTCCTTAGAACAGCCTGGCGATCTACTTCTAAAAAAAGTCAGCTATTGAAAACCCTATAGAGCTCACTTCTACTCTGACACACATGGGTTGCTGTGAGTTGGAATCAACTCGATGGCAACTGATTTTTTTTTTTTTATACGCACACTCCTTCTCACTGGGATATGAATTTAGATTCTAAGGTGCTATGGGATTTTTCTTCCTAAAGTATCTGCCTTAGTCATCTAGTGTTGCTATAACAGAAATACCACAAGTGGATGGCTTTAACAAAGAGAAATTTATTTCCTCACAGTAAAGTGACTAAAAGTCCAAATTCAGGGTGTCAGCTCCAGGGGAAGGCTTTCTCTCTCTGTTGGACTTCTCATCAATCTCCCCCAAGACTACGAGCTTCTCCATGCAGGTACCCTGTGTCCTAAGGACGCACTCTGCACCTGGCACTGCTTTCTTGGTGGTATGAGGTCCCCAAATCTCTGCTTGCTTCCTTTGCCTTTTATCTCTTGTAAGATAAAAGGTGGTGTAGGCCACACCCTAGGGAAACTCCATTTACATTGGATCAGGGATGCGACTTTAGTAAGAATGATACAGTCCTACCCCAATCCTCTTTAACATAAAATTACAATCACAAAATGGGGGACAACCACACGATACTGGGAATCATAGCCCAGCCAAATTGATATATTCATTTTTGGAGGGACATAATTCAGTCCATGACAGTATCCTTCAGCAAGGTTAATTAAGCTGAGGTCAGCCAGTAGACAGGCACTATGTGGACACTTGTACTGGTGTGTATCAATTTGGGTAAAACTGCTGATGCCTTAGCGTGAACCAAAGTAGTGGCACCAAGCCATACTAGTGGTCATTGATTGTATTCTTCACCATCAGCAACTCCCAACCTGAGCTTCCTGAACACCTCCAAGCAGGCAAGATCTCAGATAGCATGGGAGACTGGGCCACTGAGGCACTTAGTGCAGATAAAGATGTCTTTACCACAGGAAAGACAGGGAAGCCAAGAGCCTTTGTAGTTTGATTTGGGCAACAAGAAATTCAGGGGAAATTGGGACAAACTAGATATGAGAGGCCCTTCTCCTGATTCTGGGTCCCATGAATTCTTCTGGTTTCTGGTCCCATCCTGGGATATGTCTCAGGAAAAGAAAACTTTTATTGCAGTCAGTGAGACAGAGACATAATATGCTGACCATGCTATTGAGTTTTAATCTGGATTTCTAGACTAACAGCTATGTTTTTTGAAGAAAAAACTTGTTTTTCCTCGGTGGTCAAAACCAGGATGTGAAACCATATGACCTGAGGGGTCTTAATCAAGTGACCATCTGCACCCCTCAAAACACATGTACGCAGGAAGAGTGCTGTCTGGGTGCTGTTGCCAACAAGATATTTCTGCAAGATAGACAAAGAAAATACGTGTGTCTTGTGACCATGATCTAAGCATCCTGTGAAACTAGCTGTAGTCACTAACTATACTATTAATAATCAGTAACCAGAGTGTGATTGTTACAATGTTCACTGATTTTCCTGTAATTGCCCTCCCTATGGTTTGATTCCTCTTTTTACCCCATAAGAATACTTATGTAACGAAACTGCCCCAGGACTATCTGGCTCCATTTTCAATGGGCTATATAGTTCCCCAATTGCAATTGTTTTAAACCTTTAATAAACTTCTCTGTTTTAACATGAAACAGTGTTCAAGTTTTTCTCTACAACAGATTAGAAACAGGTTCCAATAATGATTCAAAGAAACTTTCCACCAGCCAGGTGGGATGGGAGCATAGAGAAATAATGAAGTTGATTTAAAGGAAATGAGGAAATGTGAAGGAAATAATTCTGGCACACTCAAGTTTGTGGATGGAGGTGAATATCTGCTACTATAATAGTAAGAACTGCATTTGCAGTCTTCCCATTTAGGGGACTGCTTATTTTATACAAGCTCTGTCATTGAAGTGTATGTCTGTGTGGCATTTGTTTTGTCCTAAAGCCAAGCCGAAGTTCATTATGCTCTACTGAGCCACTAATGACTTGCAGGATGGAAGTGTTTTTAAGGCAGTTGATGACACCATAGAAAGAGCAGAATCAGAATCTGGAAAGCCTTTGACACATTGGAGAAAAGGACAAGTATAAGCAGAAAGGAATCTAATAGGGAAGGAAGCAATTCACTACAAGGAAATGGAGAAAAGAAGAGCAACATGGTACACATATTATGCACTTAGTCACTAGATGAAAGGACAAACGCCAATCAGCAATTCCAGTCAACTCCTTGCCTTCTTATTTTCTCCACACAATGCTCCTCCTCTCATTTCAAATCTACTCAGATCAGAACTTTCCTCTTTTTTTTTTTTTTTGATTGTGCTTTAAGTGGAAGTTTACAAACCAAGTCAGTCTTTCATACAAAAACTTGTTTACACCTTGCTATATATAGTGCTAGTTGCTCTCCCCCTAAAAAGACAGCGCACTCCTTCCCTCCACTCTGTTTTCAAGTCCATTCAGCCAGCTTCTGACCCCCTCTGCTCTCTCATCTCTTCTCCAGACAGGAGCTGTCCATATAGTCTCATGTGTCTACTTGATCCAAGAAGCTACCCTTCACCAGTATCATTTTCTATCCCATAGTCCAGTCCAATCTCTACTTGAAGAGTTGGCTTTGGGAATGGTTCCTGTCTTGGGCTAATAGAAGGTCTGGGGACCATGACCTCCGGGGTCCTTCTAGTCTCGGTCAGACCATTAAGTCTGGTCTTTTTACGAGAATTTGAGGTCTGCATCCCACTGCTCTCCTGCTCCCTCAGGGGTTCTCGGTCAGGGCAGTCATCGGTTGTAGCCAGGCACCATCTAGTTCTTCTCGTCTCAGGCTGATGTACTCTGATTTATGTGACCCTTTCTGTCTCTTGGGCTTATAATTCCCTTGTGTCTTTGGTGTTCTGCATTCTCCTTTGTGCCAGGTGGGTTGAGACCAATTGATGTATTTCAGATGGCCGCTTCCTCTACCGTTTAAGACCCCAGACGCCACTCTCCAAAGTGGGATCAGGATGTTTTCTTAATAGATTTTATTATTCCAATTGACCTAGGTGTCCCCTTAAACCATGGTCCCCAAATCTCCGCCCCTGCTACGCTGGCCTACGAAGCATTCAGTTTATTCAGGAAACATCTTTGCTTTTGGTTTAGTCCAGTTGTGCTGACCTCTCCTGTATTGTGTGTTGTCTTTCCCTTCACCTAAAATAGTTCTTAGTTTTTTTACTATCAAATTAGTGAAAAACCCTCTCTCCTCCTTCCTCACTTTTGTAACCATCAAAGAATATTTTCTTCTCTCTTAAACTCTTTTTTGAGTTCTTATAATAGTGATCTCATACAACATTTGTCCTTTTGCAACTAATTTCACTCAGCATAATTCCTTCCAGATTCCTCCATGTTGTGAAATGTTTCACAGATTCATCACTGTTCTTTATCGATGCGTAGTATTCCATTGTGTGAATATACCATAATTTATTTGTCCATTCATCTATTGATGGGCACCTTAGTTGCTTCTGTCTTTTTGCTATTGTAAACAATGCTGCAATGAACATGGGTGTGCATGTATCTGTTCATGTAAAGGCTCTTATTTCTCTAGGATATATTCCAAGGAGTGGGATTGCTGGATCATAGGGTAATTATATTTCTAGCTTTTTTAGGAAGTGCCAAAACAATTTCCAAAGTCGTTGTACCATTTTTCATTCCCACCAGCAGCATATAAGTGTTCCAGTCTCTCCACAACCTCCCCAACATTTATTATTTTGTGATTTTGGATTAATGCCAGCCTTGTTGGAGTGAGACGGAATCTCACCGTAGTTTCTATTTGCATTTCTCTAATGTCTAATGCCCCCACATGTCTGTCAGTTCATCATACTGTGGGAGCTTGCATGTTGCTGTGATTCTGGAAGCTATGCCACCGGTATTTCATTTTACTTGGATCCACAGTCAACAGCCATGGAAGCAGCAGTCAAGAAATCAAAAGACGCATTGCATTGGGTAAATCTGCTGCAAAGGACCTCTTTGAAGTTTTGAAGAGCAAAGATGTCACCTTGAAGACTAAGGTGCACCTGACCCAAGCCATGGTATTTTCAATTGTATCATATGCATGTGAAAGCAGGACAATGAATAAGGAAGACCGAAGAAGAGTTGACGCCTTTGAATTGTGGTGTTGGCGAAGAGTATTGAATATACCATGGACTGCCAAAAGAATGAACAGATCTGTCTTGGAAGAAGTACAACCAGAATGCTCCTTAGAAGCAAGGACGGTGAGACTGCATCTTACACGCTTTGGACATGTTGTCAGGAGAGATCAGTCCCTGGAGAAGGACATCATGCTTGGCAGAGTACTGGGTCAGCGGAAAAGAGGAAGACCCTCATCATTGAGGTGGATTGACACAGTGGCTGCAACAATGAGCTCAAGCATAACAACGATTGTAAGGATGGCTCAGAGCTGGGCAGCTTTTCTTTCTGTTGTGCATAGGGTTACTATGAGTTGGAACAGACTAGACGGCACCTGACAACAACAGCAACAACAATGGCTAATGATGGTGAGCATTTCCTCATGTATCTGTTAGTTACCTGAATGTCTCCTTCAGGAAAGTGCCTGTTCAGATCCTTTGCCCATTCTTTAATTGGGTTGTCTTTTCGTAGTTGAGTTTTTGCAGTATCCTGTAGATTTTAGAGATCAGGCGCTGATCAGAAATGTCACAGCTAAAAACTTTTTCTCAGTCTGTAGGTAATATTTTTACTCTCTTGGTGAGCAGAGGTATTTGATTTTTAGGAGCTTCCAGTTACCTGTTTTTTTCCAGTTACCTAGTTTCTCTTCTGCATTGTTAGTAATGTTTTGTATACTGTTTATGCCATGTATTAGGACTCCTAGCATTGTCCGTATTTTTTCTTCCATTATCTTTATCATTTTAGAGTTAATATTTAGGTCTTTGATCCATTTTGAGTTAGTTTTTACGCATGGTGTGATATATGGGTCTGGTTTTGTCTTTTTTGTAGATGGATACCCAGTTATGACAGCAGTATTTGTTCAACAGATTATCTTTTCCCCATTTAACTGATTTTGGGCCTTTGTCAAGTTTCAGCTGCTCATATGTGGATGGATTTACGTCTTGATTCTCAATTCTGTTCCATTGGTCTGTGTATCTGTTTTTGTACAAGTACCAGGCTGTTTTGACTACTGTGGCAGTATAATATGTTCTAGAGTCAGGTAGAGTGAGGCCTCCCACTTTGTTCTTCTTTTTCAGTAATGCTTTACTTATCTGGGGCCTCTTTCTCTTCCGTATGAAATTGGTGATTTGTTTCTCCATCTCATTAAAGAATGTCATTGGAAATTGGATCAGAATTGCATCGTATCTATAGATTGCTTTTGGTAGAATAGACATTTCTTAAATGTTAAGTCTTCCTATCCATGAGCAAGGTATGTTTTTCCACTTATGTAGGTCTCTTTTGGTTTCTTGCAGTAGTATCTTAGTTTTCTTTGTGTAGGTCTTTTATGTATCTGGTAAGATTTATTCCTAAGTATCTTCTTGGGGGCTACTGTAAATGGTATTGATTTGGTGATTTCCTCTTTGATGTTCTTTTTGTTGGTGTAGAGGAATCCAGCTGATTTTTGTATATTTGTCTTGTATCCTGATACCGTGCTGAACTCCTCTATTAGTTTCAGTAGTTTTCTTGAGGATTCTTGAGGGTTTTCTGTGTATAAGATCATGTCATCTGAAAACAGAGATACTTTTACTTCTTCCTTGCCAAGCTGGGTGCCCTTTGTTTCTTTAGCTAGCTTAATTGCTCTGGCTAGGATCTCCAGCACAATGTAGAATAAGAGTGGTGATAAAGGGCATCCTTGTCTGGTTTCTGATCTCAAGGGGAATGCTTTCAGACTCTCTCCATTTAGGGTGATGTTGGCTGTTGGCTTTGTATAAATACCCTTTATTATGCTGAGGAATTTTCCTTCTGTTCCTGTTTTGCTGAGAGTTTTTATCATGAGTGGATGTTGAGCTTTGTCAAATGCCTTTTCTGCATCAATTGATAAGATTATGTGGTTCTTGTCTTTTGTTTTATTTATATAATGGATTACACTGATTGTTTTTCTAATGTTGAAGCATCCCTGCATACCTGGTATGAATCCCACTTGGTCATGGTGAATTATTTTTTTGATACGTTGTTGAATTCTATTGGCTGGAATTCTGTTGAGGATTTTTACATCTAAGTTCATGAGGAATATAGGTCTGTAATTTTCTTTTTTGTGGAGGCTTTTCCTGGTTTTGGTATCAGGGATATGCTGGCTTCATAGAATGAGTTTGGGAGTATTCCATCCTTTTCTATGCTCTGAAATACCTTTAGTAGTAGTGGTGTGAACTCTTCTCTGAAAGCTTGGTAGTACTCTGCAGTGAAGCTGTCTGAGCCGGGGCTTTTGTTTGTTGGGAGTTTTTTGATTACCTTTTCAATCTCTTATTTTGTTATAGGTTTACTTAGTTGTTCTACCTCTGATTGTGTTATTTTAGGTAGGTAGTGTGTTTCTAAAAATTCATCCATTTCTTCTGGGGTGTCAAATTTGTTAGAGTACAATTTTTCATAGTAATCTGATATGATCCTTTTAATTTCAGTTGTGTCTGTCATAATATAGCCCATCTCATTTCTCATTTGGGTTATTTGCTTCCTCTCCTGTTTTTCATTCATCAGTTTGGCCAATGGTTTATCAGCTTTGTTAATTTCTTCAAAGAACTAGCTTTTGGTCTTGTTAACTCTTTCAATTGTTTTCCTGTTCTCTATCATTTAATTCTGCTCTAATTTTTATTATGTTTTTCTTCTGGTGCCTGAGGGTTTATTTTGTTGCTATCTTTTTATTTGTTCAAGTTGTACGGATAATTTTTTGATTTTGGCCCTTTCTTCTTTTTGTATGTGTGCCTTTATTGATATAAAGTGACCTCTGAGCACTGCTTTAGCTGTGTCCCAAAGGTTCTGATAGGAAGTGTTTTCGTTCTCATTGGATTCTATGAATTTCTTTTTTCCATTCTTGATGTCTTCTATAACCTGGTCATTTTTGAGCAGGGTATTGTTCAGTTTCCAAGTGTTTGATTTCTTTTCCCTGCTTTTTCTGTTATTGATTTTTACTACTATGGCCTTGTGGTCAGAGAAGATGCTTTGTAATATTTCAATGTTTTGGATTCTGCTAGGGCTTGCTTTATGACCTAATATGTGGTCTATTCTGGAGAATGTTCCATGTGCACTGGAAAAGAAAGTATGCTTGGCTGCTGTTGGGTGGAGTGTTCCGTATATGTCTATGAGGTCAAATTAGTTGATTGTGGCATTTAGATCTTCTGTGTCTTTATTGAGCTTCTTTCTGGATGTTTTGTCCTTCACTGAAAGTGGTGTGTTGAAGTCTCCTACTATAATTGTGGAGCTGTCTTTCTCACTTTTCAATGGTGTTAGAGTTTGTTTGCAGCCCCGTCATTGGGTGCATAAATATTTAATATGGTTATATCCTCCTGGTATATTGTCCATTTAATCATTATATCATGTCCTTCCTTATCCTTTGTGGTGGATTTAACTTTAAAGTCTATTTTTTCAGAAATTAATATTGCCACTCCTGCTCTTTTTTGTTGTTTGCTTGATATATTTTTTTCTGTCCTTTGAGTTTTAGTTTGTGTCTCTAAGTCTAAGGTGCGTCTTCTTGTAAGCAGCATATAGATGGATCATATTTTTTTATCCATTCTGCCGCTCTCTGTCTCTTTATTGGTGCATTTAGTCCATTTATATTCAGCATAATTATGGATAGGTATGAATTTAGTGCATCATTTTGATGTCTTTTTTGTATGTTGTTGACATTTCTTTTTCCCACTTAATTTTTTGTTCTGAGTATTTTATATATTGTCTTTTCCTCTAATTCATTGTTGTTGGTTCTATTTCTGCTGAGTCTCTATTTTTTTCTTGTGTTTTATTTTGATGAGTAGGATTGTTAGTCTCCTTTGTGGCTACCTTAATATTTACTACCTATTTTTCTAAGTTTAAACCGAGCTTTTATTTCTTTGTATCACCTTCTCTTCCTCTCCATATGAAAGATCTATGACTACATTTCTTAGTCCCTCTTTCTTGTTTTAATGTTGTCTTGTTTTATATCATAACATTGTTGTTTCTCTGTTTTGAGCTTTGTTTTATCTTGATTTATTTTTATGATTTCCCTAGGTTAGTTGACATCTGATTCCTCTGTCCAGTGTTCTAGTCTTGGGATGATATCTGATATTGGTGATTTTCTAACCAGAAAACTCCCTTTAGTATTTCTTGTAGTTTTGGTTTGCTTTTTACAAATTCCCTAAACTTCTGTTTGTCTGGAAATGTCCTAATATCGCCTTCATATTTGAGAGACAGTTTTGCTGGATATATGATTCTTGGCTGGCAGTTTTTTTCCTTCAGTGCTTTATATAAGTCATCCCACTGCCTTCTTGCGTGTATGGTTTCTGCTGAGTAATCCAAGCTTTTCTTATTGACTCTCCTTTTTAGGTGACTTTTCATTTATCCCTAGCTGCTCTTAAAATTCTCTCTTTATCTTTGATTTTGTCAAGTTTGATTATAATATGTCTTGGTTACTTTCTTTTGAGATCTACCTTATGTGGAATTTGATGAGCATCTTGGATAGATATCTTCTCATCTTTCATGATATCAGGGAAGTTTTCTGCCAACAAATCTTTGACAACTCTGTCTGTATTTTCTGTTATCCCTCCTTGTTTTGGTACTCCAGTCACTCATAGGTTATTTCTCTTCATAGAGTTCCACATGATTCTTAGGGTTTCTTCAGTTTTTTAAATTCTTCTATCTGATTTTTGTTCAAATATATCAGTGTGAAGTGCTTTATCTTCAGTCTAACCAATTCTGCCTTCCACTTGCTCAATTCTGCTCCTCTGACTTTCTGTTGAATTTTCTAATTCTGTAATTTTATTGTTAATCTTCCGAATTTCTGATTGCTGTCTTTCTATGGATTCTTGAAGCTTATTAAATTTTTCATTATGTTCTTGAATAACCTTTTTAATTTCTTCAACTGCTTTACCTGTGTGTTCCTTGGCTTGTTCTGCATATTGCCTGATCTCCTTCCCAAAGTCTTGAAGAGTTCTGTATATTAATCTTTTGTATTCTGCATCCAGTAATTCCAGGAAGGCACTTTCATCCAGAAGATCACCTGATTCTTTGTTTTGAGAGCTGGTTGAAGCAATCATGGTCAGCTTCTTTATGTGATTTGATATTGACTGTTGTCTTCGTGCCATCTATAAGTTATTGTATTAGTTTATTTTATGTTTGCTTCCTGTATCCTAGCTTCTTGCCTTGTTTTGTTTTGATATACCCAAATTGCTTGCTTGAGTGAGCTAGCTTGATTATTTCCACGTTTGAAGCTCTAATGTCCTGTCACCAGATGGCTAGAGGTGTTACCAGGTATATGAGCCTAGAAGCACATTCACTTTTCTTGTATGGATTCAGCTTAGATGTCCAGGTAGTTGGTCATCAGGTGTGTGCTACAGGCTCTGTCTTACAGTCTTAGAGGGGCAGGAGTGATTGGTGTAGGTATCGTTATCTGGTTGCAGCAGGGTGTCATGCTCTGAACAAGGCATGGGGCTGACAACCATCCCTCAGTTGTCTGTGAGGAAAGTACCTCCCTGTTTCCTAGAGCACACAGGTGGGTAGGTTCTGCAGACAGACCATGGGCACCCAATGCTTTTGGTTGTAAGGACTGGGAAGTACCAGTTATTCTTGGACCCCTGTTGCAGGTGGCTGGGTGACCTGAGTGGAGCCACCAGTCCTTAGGCCCCCGATGTGGGTAGGTGAGGACCTTGTTTAATAGGCAAAGCAGTGTCAAACATCGAACACTCACCTCTTCATGGCACAACTGAAACAGTTGCAGTCTGCCAAGAAGGGCCTATTCTCCTGAAATAGGCCCACACAGGTCCATGCAGGGGGAAAAGATATTCAAAGTCCATGGACAGTTTATGCCTGGACAGAAGCTGGTTCTGTCCTGAGTTCCCCAGGTTTAGTAGCTGGCAGATTATCTTTTCCCCAATTGTGTATTTATTATTTCTCAAAGGCTGGGAGAATGGCTCAGAATCCACAACAGACCTATCTGAGGCCCAGGGAAATTGACAGCCACTGAAGTGGGATTTGGGGCTGGGGGCATGGTAAAACATACGCAAGTACTTAGCTTTTGCCAAGAGCACTGTTCTTCTCTGGTTCCAGAGGTGTGAGCAGGCTCTGGGGCTGGCTGTTTCTCCCTGAGGAAACTGCAGCCAAATGCTACCAGCAGCCCGCTGCAGCTGCTCCAGGGAATGGTGCCTGAGGGATCCCAGCAATTCAGGTTCCAGCAACTCTTCTCCACTTCTAAACCATCTGTCCCTCCAACTGCTGGTTTTGATGTTCAGGGCTTCTAGCTTGTCATAAATATAATCATTTCACTTGTTTTTTGGGGTCTTTGTTGTAAGAGGGTTCGCCGGAAGCATCTGACTACTCTGCCATCTTGGCCCCACTTTAGAACTTTCCGCTTGTTACAGGAATCCACCCCATGCTAATGAACTCACCTCATTTATATTATTCATTCAGCAAATATTCATTGAATACTTCTTTCTTAGTTATCTAGTGCTGCTGTGACAGAAATACCACAAGTGGATGGCTTTAACAAAGAGATATTTACTCTCTCACAGTCTAGGAGGCTAGAAGTTCGAATTAAGGGTGCCAGCTCCAGGGAAAGGCTTTCTGCCTCTATTGGCTCTGAGAGGAGGTCCTTGTCATAAATCTTCCCCAGTCAAGGAGCTTCTCAGCACAGGGACTCCAGGTCCAAAGGATGTGCTATTCTCCCGGCCCTTATTTCTTGGTGGTATGAGGTCCTTCTGTTTCTCCATTTGCTTCTCTCTTTTATATCTTAGAAGAGACTGATTTAAGATACAACCTAATTCTGTAGGTTGAGCCCTGTCTCATTAACATAACTGCCACTAATCCCACCACTGCATTAACATCATACAGCCAGAATTTACAACACACAGGAAAATCACATCAGATGACAAAATGGTGGACAGTCACATGATACTGGGAATCATGTCCTGACCAAGTTGACAGATATTTTGGGGGACACAGTTCAATCCATAACAACTTCCTAGGTGACAGCCATTATATATATAAAGAAAAACATCACATAAGACAAGACCTGTGCAGCACCAAACCCTGTTTCTTTTTATGTTTAGGCACACAGCTAGATGGACGTAGGCTAAGAAAAGGTTATGTAAATTGTCCAAGGTCACATAGCTAGTAAAAGTTGCAAAGCAAGATTCAAATATGTGTGGTAAACTCAAAAGCCAACCATTAGCCAACAATCCCCTATATTTAAATTCAATGACTATCTCAATACCAGAAAAGACTTTACTAGAAGGTAAAGTACATGACAGCCAGCAGCTTCCTCTACAGTTAGGTTGGACCATGTGACTGAGTTTGGGCCAAGAGAATGTGGGTGGAAACGATGTAGGTCACTTTTGAGTCTGACCCTAAAAATCTCTCCCATAAGCCTCTATCAGCTCTCTTATCCCTTATATGTCAGTGAAATGAAGTCCCTGGGTGGTGCAAATGGTTAATATGGTTAGCTGCTAACCAAACGTTGAGGTTCAAGTCTGCCCAGAGGCACCTCCGAAGAAAGACATGGGAGGGGTCAGACCTCAATAGACAGCACAATTACTAGGGAAAGGTTAGCAAATGGTCAGCTTTTGGTCTACCATCAAAATTTGAACTTTACTCCATCCTACATTTGGACCTTGCTCTTCCACTTTTATTAGTATCATGGAGTTAGGCAATTTACTTAACACTCTCTAAGCCATGGAAGCAGCAGTCAAGAAGTCAAACAATATATTACATTGGGCAAATCTGCTGTAAAAGACCTCTTTAAGTGTTAAAAAGCAAAGATGTCACTTTGAGGACTAAGGTGTGCCTCACCCAAGCCATGGTATTTTCAATCACCTCGTATACATGCAAAAGCTGGACAATGAATAAGGAAGACTGAAGAATTGATGCCTTTGAATTATGGTTTTGGTGAAGGGTATTGAATATACCATGGACTGCCAGAAGAATGAACAAATCTGTCTTGGAAAAAGTACAACCAGAATGCTCCTTAGGGTGAGGATGGAGAGACTTCATCTTATGAACTTTGGACATGTTATCAGGAGGGACCAGTCCCTGGAGAAGGACATCCTTGGTGTCATGGATTGAATTGTGTCCCTCAAAAAATGTGTGTATCAATTTGGCTAGGCCATGATTCACAGTATCATGTGATTGTCCACCATTTTGTCATCTGGGGTGATTTTCCTATGTGTCATAAACCCTACCTCTATGATGCTAATGAAGTGGGATTAACAGTAGTTACGTTAATGAGGCAGTAGTCAATTTACAAGATTAGGTTTTGTCTTAAATCATTCTCTTTTGAGATACAAAAGACAGAAGTGAATAGAGAAACAGGGGAACCTTACACCACCAAGAGATAAGAGCCAGGAGAATAGCACATCCTTTGGACCCGAGGTCCCTGCACTGAGAAACTCCTCAACTGGGGAAGATTGATGACAAGGATTTTCCCTCAGAGCCAACAGAGGGAGAATGCCTTTCCCTGGAACTGGCCCCCTAAATTTGGACTTCTAACCTCTTAGATTGTGAGAGAATAAATATTTCTTTGTTAAAGCGATCCACTTGTGATATTTCTGTTATTGCAGCGCTAGATGACTAAGACACTTGGTAAAGTAGACAGTCAACAAAAAAGAGGAAGATCTTTAATAAGATGGATTGACACAGTAGCTGCAACAGTAGGCTCAAACACAGCAACAATTGTGAGGATGGTGCCAGACTGGGCAATGTTTCATTCTGTTGTGCATGGGTCACTACGAGTCAGAGCCAATTTGGTGGCACATAACAACAACAACAAGCCTATTTTCTCATTTGTAAAATGGGAATGATAATATACACATTTCCATAGACAATGAGCCTAGGTAGAAACATATTTAATGAATTTGTTCATGAATATTATTTTTAGTAGTAGCATTGTCATTATTAATATCCGTTAACTTTAATCTAAATGAACAGAAATAAAAGGCACAGAATTGGAGAAATCGAGCTGGGGGAAAGAAAGGCTCTTCAGGTGGAGGAATCACTTTCCTTATCTCAATGCCAACTAACTGACTTAAATTAAGGTTATTTTTACTTATTTAACGTCAATTCAATTGGATTGTCTTTTTTTTTCCTTCACTAAATTGACTAAAAATTCTTGAAAACAGAATCTAATAGAATAGCTTTCTTTTTTCTAATTTCTAGAGGCAAGAGAGTGATCATGGTTAAAGTCTTCTCACTAAACTATAAGTCATGAAACTGCATTTACGTTGACTTTCACTGCTAGTGTGTTAAGTGTATTCCACTTAATCTCTGTAGGATGGTAGTGGTAACACTTCTCACATTTTCTTTCCGAGTATTTTGAGGATTAGGTCAAATTCTTAAAAGATTAGAAATTTAACGAAAGGTACTTGCTCAAAGATGAGAAAATGCAATGGAGGAGCTCTGTATCTTGACTTGAAAATAAATCTAGGAATTATTTAAAATACAGTTGGATTTCTATATATTTTGACTGTGACCTTCCAGAAGGGCATTTATAAATCTGGAATTTCCCAAAATGCTTTGCCAGAAATTAGTGTTGAATTACCAGAAAATCAATATGACACATAGAACACATTTATCAATGTACTCTTCTCCCAAACACACACACACACACATACACACACACACATACAGAGTCAAACACACCTTTCATTATATGTAAAATTCTAATTCAGGAGAATGGGGAGGGTACTAACCAGAGATGGAAAGGACTTGCTTTACAAATTATTCTAATCATTCCCAGTTGAAAATATACCTTTAGTCATGATAAAACACAAACTGCTTAGTTTTTATACCTACCCAGAGAAAGAGATTCTGTATTTTCTTTGTGTTTATTTTATTTTAGATTTATTTCCATAATTCATCATGGCATTTCCTCAAGTCCTGCCTGCTGCGATTAGATCAAACAATATTCTCTTGTGACCCATAAAATTTTCATTGGCTGATTTTTGAAAGTAGGTCACCAGGCCTTTCTTCTTAGTCTTTCTTAATCTGGAAGCTCCACTAAAACCTGTCCACTATTGGTGACGCTGCTGGTATTTGAAATACTGGTGGCATAGCTTCCAGCATCATACAAACACACAAGCCACCACACACTGTGACAAATTGACAGGTGGTGGTGGCAAGTCCAGCCTACTGTCTAATTAACATGAACTGGTTAAGAGCTACAACTGCTAACCAAAAGGTCGGCGGTTCGAATCCACCATCCACTCCTTGGAAACCATATGGGGCAGTTCTGCCCTGTCCTATAGAGTTGCTATGAGTCAGAATTGGCTCAACAGCAACGGGTTTGATTTTTTGTTTGTCACTCAAGCTAAATCGTCTCCATTTTTTTCTCCATCTTCTTTTCTGTGTGTGTGTGTGTGTATGAGTGATCTCAGCAATTCCTCCCTCACATCAGTCTTTGTTAGAGAGTCCAACACAGAGCCCTTAACTGAGGGCAGTCGTGTACAGAAAAGTTGACTGGCAGGTAAAATCTCCATAAATCTAGTTAGGAACAACTCCACACTGACCGAGGAATTCTTTTTCTTCCCTGGGTCTGCACATTTGTGTACTGTCAGAAGTTCTTTCTGTACCTGGCTGAAAGCCCAAGGTACTTAAAATATCTTGTGAAATAAATCCTTTCCACCTCTTGTTAGTATACGCCCTGAACATCTATGTGCAACAAGGAGATAACAAGTTAAAAACTCAAATTGCTGGAGGAGAAGGAGATGAAGGGAAAGGAGTTTGGGAAAAGTGGAGAGAAAACTCTGGTTCTTCATCTGCACTGAATTACTTAATCACAGTACCTTTAACCAGATCCTCAAGAAACCCCAAGAGAATCCCTGGGCTCTCTCAAGAAACAGATTATTTCATCTGGGTGAAATTGTCCTTGGAAAATAAATTACACACACATAGGAAAAAGGAATGTTTCAGGCTCCCATATGTCTGTTTCGAATGATTTATCCTCTGTTCAGAATGCTTGAGCTTCTTCATGTCCTGAGTTTATTTCGTTTAAAATAAAATTCCAGTGACGACCCAGAATTCAATAAACTAGAGTCTGTGCAATTGTGGATTCCCTTAGAAATTACATAGGTAGTCGTTGTCAGGCACTGTGATGGAATTTTCCCATTTCTTCAAGGGAAGGTGAGGAAGTGACTCAGTGTTTCTTCTTTTAAATGACCTCCAGTTTTAAACAAGGTTAATAAAATCCACCACCATTTGTCATAAAGGTTCAAAGCATTCAACAGTGAGCTGGACACATTCTGCTGTGCCTGTTTAGGACCAGTTGCAGTAATTATAACCTGCCTTCCTTATTTGAAGGAAATTACTATAAGTTCTGTTTGTGTGTGTGTGTGTGTGTGTGTATGTGCACACGCTTGCCTGTGTACGTGGGTGCGCATGTTCATGCAGGGGCACATGGGAACACGTAAACGCCCTGTGCTATGACTAACAGACCTGTCCACACTTGAAGGTCTTTGTGGAGATCCTCATTGCTAACCACTCCTCACAGGAGGAAAGTGGGAGGATGAGAGGTGGCTGGGAAGAGATAAGTGGGGGGAGAGAGGCTCACATGTATTTTGAGGGCCTGCTGAGTGCCAGGTACCACCTCGAAATAGAGTGCAAAGGCCAAGCTTGCGTTTGATCCTGATTCTGCCACATGTTAGCTGTGTAAATTTGGGCAAGCTATTAAATCTAAGCACCAGTTTCCTCATCTGTAAAATGGCGATAACTATGTGATAACAAATGGATGTAGCATTTGAAGGGCTAAGAAATTTGGAAGACAGCTACCTGGACAACTGACTGGAAGAGATCCATATTTGTACCATTCCAAAGAAAGGTGAACCAACAGACTGTGGAAATTATCGAACAATACCATTAATATCACACACAAGTACAATCTTTCTAAAGATCATTCAGAAGTGGTTGTGGCAGTACATTGACAGGGAACTGCCAGAAATTCAAACCGAATTCAGAAGAGGACATGGAACAAGGGATATAGTTGCTGATGTCAGATGAATCTTCGCTGAAGGCAGAGAATACCAGAAAGATGTTTACTTGTGTTTTATTGACTACGCAAAGGCATTCAACTGTGTGGATCATAACAAATTATGGATAGCATTGCGAAGGATGGGAATTCCAGGACACTTAATTGTGCTCATGAGGAACCTGTACATAGATCAAGACGTAGTCATTCAAACAGAACAAGAGGATACTGCGTGGTTTAAAGTCAGGAAATGTGTGGATCAGGGTTGTATCCTTCACCAAACTTATTCAATCTGTATGCTAGGCAAATAATCCGAAAAGCTGTACTATACAAAGAAAAACTTGACATCAGGATTAGAGGAAGGCTCATTAACAACCTGTGATATGCAAACGACACAACCTTGCTTCCTGAAAATGAAGAGGACTTTAGGCACTTATTGATGAAGATCAAAGACTACAGCCTTCAGTATGGATTACACATCAACATAAAGAAAACAAAGATCCTCACAACTGGCAACATCATGAAAAATGGAGAAAAGACTGAAGTAGTCAAGGGTTTCATTTTACTTGGATCCACAATCAATGCCTGTGGAAGCAGAAATCAAGAAATCAAAAGATGCATTGCGTTGGGCAAATCTGCTGCAAAAGACCTCATTAAAGTGTTGAAAAGCAAAGATGTCACCTTGAAGGTGTACCTGACCCAAGCCATGGTGTTTTCAATTGCCTTACATGCATGGGAAAGCTGGACAATGAATAAGGAAGGCCAAAAAAGAATTGATGCCTTTGAATTATGGTGTTGGTGAGGAATATTGAATATACCATGGACTGCCAGAAAAACGAACAAATCTGTCTAGGAAGAAGTACAGCCAGAATGCTCATTAGAAGTGAGTATGGCGAGACTTCATCTTACATACTTTGGACATGTTAGCAGGAGGGATCAGTCCCTGGAGAAGGACATCATGCTTGGTAAAATAGAGTGTCAGTGAAAAAAGAGGAAGACACTCATTGAGACGGATTGACACAGTGGCTGCAACAATGGGTTCAAGCATAACAATTGTTAGGTTAGCGCAGGCCCAGGCAGTGTTTCCTTCTGTTGCCTTCAAGTCGATTCTGACTCATAGCCATGAGTCAGAACCAACTTGACAGCACCTAACAGCAAATGCGGTAACAGCTAATGCTTTTTAAGCACTAGTCTTGTGTCATCCTAACAATTTTTGCTATGTTTGAGCCCATTGTTGTAGCCACTGTATCAATCCGTCTCCCTGAGGGTCTTCCTCTTTTTCACTGACCCTCTACTTTACCAAACATAATGTCCTTCTCTAAGGACTGGTCCCTCCTGATAATATGCCCAAAGTATGTGAGATGAAGTCTTGCCATGCTTGATTCTAGAAGCATTCTATCTGTACTTCTTCCAAGACGACTTGTCCATTCCTCTGGCAATTCACGGTATGTTAAAAAAAAAAAAAATTTTTTTTTTTCAATACTATTCACCAGCACCAAAATTCATGTGCATCAATTCTTCTTCAGTCTTCCTTATTCATTGTCCAGCTATTGCATGCATATGAGGTGACCAAAAATACCACGGCTTGGGTCAGGAGTACCTTAGTCCTCAGGATGTGATATCTTTGGTTTTTAACACTTGAAAGAGGTCTTTTGAAGCAGATTTGCCCAATGCAATAAAAATGAGATTTCTTGACTGCTGCTTTCAAGGGTGATAATTGTGAATCTAGTAAAAGGAAATCCTCGACAATGTCAGTATTTTCTCAGTTTATCATGATGTTGCTTATTTGTCCAGTTGTGAGGATTTTTCTTTCTTTATGTTGAGGTGTACTCTATATTGAAGGCTATAGTCTTTGATCATCAGTAAGTACTTAAAGTCCTCTTCACTTTCAGCAAGCAAGGTTGTGTCATCTGCATAATGCAGGTTGTTAATGAGTCTTCCACCAATCTTGATGCTGCCTTCTTCATATAGTCCAGCTTCTCAGATTTACTCAGCATACAGATTAAATACATTTGGTGACAGGATACAACCCTGGCACATACCTTTCCTGACTGTAAACCACGCAGTATCTCCTTGTTCTGTTTGAACAACTGCCTCTTGCTCTATGTACAGATTGCTCATAAGCATAATTAAGTGTTTTGGAATTCCCATTCTTCACAATTTATTATGAACCACAGAGCCGAATACCTTAGAATAGTCAATAAAACACAGGTGAACATCTTTCTGGTATTCCTTGCTTTCAGCTAAGATCCATCTGACATCAGCAATGATCTCTCCTTCCACATCTTCTTGAATTTGGGTTGAATTTCTGGCAGTTCCCTGTCGACGTACTGCTGAAACCGTTTTTGAATTTCCTTCAGAGTGATTTAACTTGCATGTTATATTAATAATACTGTTCGATAATTTCTCCATTTCAGTGGATCAGTTTCTTTGGAATAGGCATGGATATGGACCTCTTCTAGCCCGTTGATCAGGTAGCTGTCTTCCAAATTTCTTGGCATAGATGAGTGTTGCATCTGTGTGTTGATACATCTCAATTGGTATTCCGTCAATTCCTGGAGCCTTGTTTTTCTGCCCATGTATTCAGTAGCAACTTGAAATTCTTCCTTCAGTACCATCGGTTCTTGATCACATGCTACCTTCTGAAATGATTGAAAGTTGACCAACTCTGTTTGGTACAGTGACTCTATTTTTTCAATCTTCTTTTGGTGCTTCCTATGTTGTTCAATTTTTTCCCCATAGAATCCATCAATATTGTAACTCCAGGCTTGAATTTTTTCTTCAGTCCTTTCAGTATGAGAAATTCTAAGTATGTTCTTCCCTTTTGGTTTTCTAACTCCAGGTCTTTGCACATGTCATTATAATACTTTGTTTTGTCTTCTCAAGCAGACTTTTGAAATCTTCTGTCCAGTTCTTTTACTTCATCATTTCTTCTGTTTGCTTTAGCTACTCTACGTTCTAGAGCAAGTTTCCGAGTCTCCTGTGACATCCATCTTGTTCTTTTCTTTCCTCTATTTTTAATGACCTTTTGCTTCATGTATGATGTCACTGATGTCATCCCACAACTCATCTGGTCTTTGGTCATTAGTGTTCATTGTGTTAAATTTATTTTTGATATGGTCTCTAAATTCAGGTGGGATATACTCAAGGTCATACTTTAGCTCTTGTGAACTTGTTTTAATTTTCTTCAGCTTCAAGATGAACTTGTATATGAGCAATTGATGTTCTGCAGTCAGCCCCTAGCCTTGTTCTGACGGATGATATTGAGCTTCTCCAATGTCTCTTTCCACAGATGTAGTTAATTTTATTCTTGTGTATTCCACCTGGCAAGATTCACATGTATAGTTGCAGTTTATGTTGTTGGAAAAAAGTATTTGCAATTAATAAGTTGTTGGTCTTGCAAAATTCTATCATATGACTTCCTGTGTTGTTTCTGTCTTCAAGGCCATATTTTCCAACTACTGATCCTTTTTCTTTGTTTCTAGCTTTTTAATTCCTATCACCACTAATTATTAATGTATCTTGATTGCATGTTTGATCAATTTCAGATGTAAAAGTTAGTAAGAATACTCAATTTCTTCATTTTTTGGCATTAGTGGTTGGTGCATATATTTGAATAATAGTTGTGTTTTAACTGGTCTTTCTTGTAGGTGTATGGATGTTATCCTATCAGGGACAGCATTGTATTTCAGGATAGATCTTGAAATATTCTTTTTGACAATGAATACAATGCAGTTCCTCTTTAATTTGTCATTCCTGGCATAGTAGACAATATGATTTAATTCATTTCAGCTCACTAATGCCAAGGATGTCGATCTTCAAGCATTCCATTTCATTTTTTACAACCTCTAATTTTTCTTGATCCATACTTCTTACATTCCACATTCCAATTATTAATGATGTTTGTAGTTTTTTCTTTTCATTTTGAGTTGTGGCACATCAGCAAATGAAGACCCTGAAAGCGTTACTCCATCCATGTCATTAAGGTTGACTCTACTTTAAGGAGGCAGCTCTTTCCCAGTTGTATTTTGAGTGCCTTCCAACCTGAAGGGCTCATCTTCTTGCACTATGCCTTATAGTGCATTGTATGTTGTTATTATATAATTTCTCATACATACATCTTACTTAATTTTCTCAAAACCCTATAAAGCTGTTATTATCTTCTGTATTTTTTACTCATGTGGAAACTAAAGCACTGTGAGGTTAGGTAAGTTGCATATGTTTGCTTAGCTGCTTACAGATACAGCAGGAGGGTTCAAATCTGGGTCTTTCTGACTCCAAACTTGCTCTCTTTTCACTATGTTACAAAAAACTTTACAATTTCACTCTATAGCAATATTGTCTTCTGTTCCGTGGCTCTGGGTTTCTTATTATCTACGACTGTGTTTCATAGATCTGAACTTGGCCCCTATATCTTTGTTAAGAACAGGGGCAACAACCTAGAGCTCATGTACTAGAGATTGCATGTAAGCATATTTCCACAGATGAGTTTAGCTGATGCTGACATTGTACACCCATACCCAACTCCTTACCTGGGAGACCTCTGGGTACAACCACCACCACTACAACACTGCTCTGGCTAGTTCTTACTCATCCTCCAGGGCTCAGGTCAAAAATCACATTCTCTGGAATCCTTTCCCTGAACCCTACATTTCTATTATTTTAGTCATCCATTCAGCAAATATTTAAAGAGAGCCAATATGTGTCAGGCATTCTTCTAGAAGCTGGAGTACAGTATTGAACAAGCAGACAAAACTCTGTGTCCCTGTTCCATTCAAGTTGAGGTAAGATTCCCCGTAGCATCCTGAAGTTCTCCCTCATAATGTTGCATGCTTGATTATTTATTATTTGTAACAATTTGAATTAATGTCATTCTTTCCCACTAATTTCTAAATATGAAGAAGGCATAGACCACATGGGTGTTTCTCCATTAATACAGAGCATTGCACTTAGTAGACACTCAATAAGTATTTGTTGAATGACTGACTGGCAGTGGCTTACATTAATTTATCTTTTTCTGGAAAGTTCTAGAAACAGGTGTCCTCAGTACCACCTCCTAGGAGTTCCTGAGGTGCTGTGAGCTCAGGCTTCCAGCCTAGGAGCAAGACACAAAAGGTCCATAGTCTAAAATAGGAAGCTCCATATTGTGACCTACCACTTGTAAATTACCCCTGCCCGAGGGATATGAAGACAAGAATCTTTACACAGTGCTAATGGGAGTATGGATTAGTGCAGCCATTCTGGAAAGCGAATCTTGCAGAATTTAGTCAAATTTAGTATACGATACATCCAATGCTCCAACAATATACCTCCTGGGCCTAGATTCCAGGAATCTTCTCACACAGGTCCACAAGAAGATACATACAAGAGTGTTAACTGCAATATTATTTGTGAGTGTCTCTCCATCACTGAGGAGCCCTGGGAGTGCAATGGTTAAAGTGCTCCATTGCTAACTGAAAAGTCAGTGGTTCAAATATAGAGGCAGACCATTGGATATTATACAGCAATGAGGAATAGTGTATTAGATGTAGATATAGCAATATGGAACCTAGCAGCATATAGGCACACTAGTGCTTAGTAGAGAAAATGGAAAATGGAAGGAGATGTTTAATGTAACTATTTGTATAAGTTAAAAATCTACGTATTCCAAACATTACGTGTTTTGCAAAAATATGTGGAAATAGAAAGATCCACACTGAACCCTTTAAAATGATTGCTTGTGGCAAAAGGAGAGTAGGAGTGGTGATGGGATCAATACAAATTAATTTATATAATGAATTAATTTATAAGTAAAATGAGGGGCCTTGCATGAACCAATGATGACACTGAACAGAAGGTTCAAAAAAGCAAACAAAAATGTTTTCTGGAGAATCTGCCCTGTTTGTGACAATGCTTGCCAGAATTGTCTGTGGTCATTCCCTGATGCCACCTTTGGGTCACATGGCTTGTAGAGGTGCTTTTGGAGTGTTCTAAATCTGTTTTTTCCTCTGAGATGGTCACCCTCATTCAGTTTTCCCCATGGCAGCTGCTTGAAAACTCTGAGCTTCCAGCGTCTGCTTCTGTCTGGCTTACAGGGGCATTTGGCAAAACAAGGAGCATCATCACAGTTGGCTCAGCTAGTTCTGCTCCAGGAAATCACTGTGGGTGATCTGTCCCTGCCTTGCTGTGAATGCTGAAGCCTAGCCTGCTCAATAATTCAAATGTGGCATCTGGGGCAGGCCTGGTCGCCTAGTCACGTAGAAATGTTGACATGACTCCCACTTTAATTTGGAGCTTGATGCCACTTTAGTACAGCTGTGGTCTTTGGCTATGTCAGGAGTTTCCTGAACACAAGCAGGTGTCTGATTTTCCTTGGTACGTTCCCAACAGTGCAGTTCTGCATCATTGACACTGTAGTCTTGCTCCAGTTCTTGAGTCACTCATTCCAGAACTTTGGCTCTTCAGGCAACTAGTTGTCTCCCAGAAACCACAACACCAATGCTGTGAAGTTGGACCCTTACTGTATTGCAATAGGTTGCCATTCTTCTTGCATGGGATTGATAGAGCCCAGGCTTTCCAGTGTAAAAGCCATTGGGTTGCCATGCTGTGAGGAGCACCCAGAATACATTTTAGGACCTGTAACAAACGAGGTCATTATGAGTTGGAATTGACTTGACGGCAACTGAAGTATAGTCTGAGCAAGTCTTGAAGGGGCTTGAGCTGATGATGGAACGAGAGAATTGTGGGGGCTGGATGGAATGGAGTATGGCATTTTACTGAAACATTCCAGCAAGGAACACAGGCAGAGCTTGTGACAAACATGACCAGGAGGGCCATATGACACACATTCCCAAAATCAGATTTTGATTTCTAATATTTTGACTTCTGATATGATCACTAAATGAGTATATATCCAGGCCCAGAGACACTCTGACGCAGGCAAAAGGGAAGAATGTCATCAGGCCACTTTAAACTTGTGCCCCATTACAGGACCACACGGTCTGCAGTACAGTGCAAATAAAATTTTCTCCATGAACACTGTTAGTTATATAGAGTTATATAGAATGTCTTTTTGATGAAAAAAGCATTGATTTTTTTAAAAGTCGAACAGTTATAACAGACTATAGACTGCAAATTTTATAACCCTCTTTAGATGTTTCTTTTAAAAAGAAAAAAATGTCAAGAACCTCAATAAAATGAAAATAGCCTGAATATCTCAACCTCTGAATAGAAGGAATCTCGTAAGTGTCATAAAGATGCAGTGTCAGAATTAACTGGAGGGTCAAAACTAAAGGGACAGAACAACCAGATAGCCAATTCTTGGAGACTTTTTGTTCGTTTAAAAAATTATATTCTAATTAAGAAAATAATACCTGCTTATTCCCGAAAATTGAGAAAGTTCAGGGAAATACAAAGATTAAAGTAGACACTACCCAGAAATAATTTCTGTTAAACCTGTGCACCTCAGATTTCTTTTTTATGCAAACACATACCCACATTCACAAATAGAATCAGAGGATACATACTTACTCCTACTTAGCAAGATATATCCGTCTATCTTTCCATGTCTGTAAGTGTAGCTCTATGTCATCCAGTTAATGTCTTCATGGTTTTCATTGTATACCTATGCCATAATTATTTAACTGAATTCCTATTGATAAATATTTAGATTATTTCAAAAGTATCGATACTGTCAACTCTACAGTAATTAGCATCTAGTTTGTTCATCTTGACACATTTATCCAACTACTTCCTTAGGTCAGGTTCCAAGGGTGGGACTTCTAAGTTAAGGACTTTTAAAAAAGGCCACATTTGACATATTGCCGAATTGTCCTGTAGGAAGGTTGCACCAATTTGCACCTTCGCCAAGAGTGTGTGCGTGTGCTGGACCTCCAAGCCCTCGTGAGCACTGAATACCATCAGTTTTCTTGATCATTCCCATTCTGATATCTGGTGCCTCTCTTGCAGACTGGATTCTATCAGTAACTTGACCAAGAGGTCATTATTAAGCAGGCACGGAACTTCAGTATTTCAAGAGTTGGCTTCTCACTTCACATGATCAATCAGCTTTCTCCATAAGCCAGTGAGAGTATATCCTTGTCTTCAAGGTTGAATTAAATTTTCCTTTAGATATGTGCCTAGATTTCTGAGTTTAACTGGCAAGGATAGATGCAGCTTATTTCAAAGCAGAGTAAAGCTAACGGTCAAGTGAAGGGTTATTTGTGGCCAGGGCCGACCTAACCTGGGAGATAATCGTCAGGACACAAACCAGTCGCACCTGGGTTACCATCCCTTTGATTTATCTTAGAACTCAAGCTAGACAAAATAATTTGTGTTCCTCTTTAAAAAAACACCTATCTTTAACCCACCCAGAGGTGCCTAAGAAGACAGGCTTGGCAGTCTGCTTCCCAAAGGTCATAGCCTTGCAAACCCTGCAGAGCAGTTCCACTCTGCACATACGTCTTTGCCATTAGTTGGAATTGCCTTGATTATGATTAACAATAACAACAAGTTTTGTCAACCATCCTCTTTGTTTTAGGCATTAAATTTTTTGTTGTTATTAATGAAATATCTCACTTAGATCAAACAATATTAACATTTCGTATTTGGTTCATTGGGTTTTTATTTTTTTACTAAAGTACTTTTAAGAGAATCATAGCCATTATAACATTTCATCTCTCCTAGGAATAATGAAACCTTATAATTTATGTTTTTTTTACATTTCTGAATATTCTGGGTACTACTTTTCTAAAACATATATACATGCACACACACACACTTATCTTCCAAATATATATATATTTTTTTCCTGCCAGAAATCACTTGTCCTCCCAAGAATTAGTTTTCTGTCCCTTATAAAAAAATGTTGAGAGGCAGATCTAGCTTTGCCTTGCCAGCTCCAGGTATAAAGAAGCCATGTGTTAGCTGGAACAGGGTAGCATCCTTTGTGTCAGTCAAAGGCAAAGTCTAGCCCAGAGACTCTACATCCATTCTCAGGTGAGCCTGGTGCCTCTTTTTAGCCTGATCTTTGGAAATAAATTGTAAGTGCTGCTAAACCTACTTCCATATTATATGGAGTTCTTAAAAAAAAAAAAAAAAAAGACAAAGTTGCAAATGTGACTTTGTCCATCTTATTGTTCTTCTGGGACAAGTTTGCTGGGTAACATTTAAGGCCAGGGAGTCATGATATTTGTCGCTGCCTCATCCTGCAGACAAAGTAGGGAAAAAGAGGGTGGCTGAGGCAGGATAAACATACAAATTGATGGCAAATGCTACAGATTATTCCCTGCAAAAAAGAGCCAGGCTTTCAGCCTGGGGTGGCATAGACTAAGAGTTGTTGTCAGCTGCCATTGAGTTGGCATCTGACTCACGGCAACCCTATCTACCACACGACAAAATGCTGCCCAGTCCTGTGCCAGCCTATCTTCCTAGTCTGCCTTAGTCTGGAAGCTCCACTGAAACTTGTTCAGCATCATAGCAACCCATATAAACCTCCACTGACAGACAGGTGGTGGCTGTGTATGGATTCATTGGCTGGGAAATGAACTCTGGGTTTCCTGCATGTAAGTCAAAAATTCTGCAACTGCAACGCCTGCAATGACCTCTAGGCTATGAGCACAGGCTTTTAAATCAGGCAAAAATAAGTCCAAGCCCCAGATAGTTCTGTCATTTATAAACTGGGCAACCTTGGCCATGTTATTTTTCTTCTCTAAGCCTCTATAATGGTATTTACAATAGGGTTTTAATAAGAATTAGATGAACTAATGCATATAAAGCTTAGTGTAGCACTTGGTGAGTGCTACACTAATTAATTGAGACATAAAAATGATATTTCCTTTCTTTGACACTACTCAACATATCATACTTGAAGGCAACGTTTGGCAAACTACAGCCCGTGTGCCAAATCCAACCCACTGCCTATTTTTGTGTAACCATGCGCCATTTATAAATGGCTGAAAGTAAATCAAAAGGAGAATACTGTTTTGTGACACGTGAAAATTATACGAAATTCAAATTCCAGTGCCCATAAATAAAATGTTATTGGAACTTAGCCATGCCCAGTGTTTATGTATTATTTACGGTCACTTTTGCCGTAAAAAGATAAAGTTGAGTAGATGCAACAGAGAGCGCATGGCCTGCAAAGCTGAAAATATTTATCATCTGGCTTGTTAGAGAAATAGTTTGCCGGCCCAGCTTTCAAAAGGTGTTGAGCTTGGAGCATGAAGGGACTGTTACCGTTGCTCCACTCTGAGGATCAGCGAGAGTGCTGCTCTCTGGTCACTTCCTCATGCTTCGTCTTGTTTTTGTGGAAGGAACAGTTTGGTCAAAGCTGTTCCCTGCAACCCAAAAGGACCATCTTTGACATTGGTGTGCTGGTAAATGCTAACAACCAGCCCTCTGGGAGGGAACAAAACCTTGATCTGTTGCACAGTAAAGCCTGCGAAAGCTGGAAATTGTGTAAGGGGAAAACCTGTCATAGAAGGAAAACGCAAATATTTTCTACTAAAAGGAGTGATAGGAAAGTGGTAAGACTGCGTGCACCTTGTTAAAGGTGGAAAACTTGTAAGACTCAGAAAAACAAGGCAGTCCTCAGGGATAGGAACTGGAAGGCAGGAGGGGACAGGAAAGCTGGTAATAGGGAACCCAAGGTAGAGAGGGGGAGTGCTAACATGTCGTGGGGTTGTTAACTGATGTCACAAAACAATATGTGTAAAAAAAAAAATAAGTGTAGTAACTGTTTAATAAGAAGTTGGTTTGTTCTGTAAACCTTCATCTAAAAGTACAATAAAAAATAAAAAAGGCAGTCCTGTTGAGTTCCCACTGTCACAGTTTTCATGGTATTTGCTTGTTTCTGTCATTTGACTACGCCCACGTGGCCAATTTCAAGCTGCCAGCATGACACCACCTGCCTCTCAAAATTCTTGAGACTTATAACTACTGGTTCTTGTGAACCACCCAAGGCAGCTCCAGCACACCATTGCTCTTGACCTCCACTGAGAGCTTCACCACTGCTGTACTCCCTGCGGCCATGTCTGTACTGAGCTGGGAGACTGGGATTGACTATTGAGTTGCCATAGAAGGGGCCTGACTTGTGTTTCTACAAGAGACTGACCTCAGAATCCATGGTATTCAGAACTACTGATCACGTGAGAGATTTAACACAGAGGAGAGCTGACACGTGTAGGGAGAGAAAGTGCTGGAGTGAAGAAGTTGGTGAGTGATATGGTAAGAGATCTGAGTCATTTAGTATTTAGTTGGAGGGCCTCAGGATGCCACAGACCCTACAGATTCACCCATCCTTCCCTTGTCCCCCTGATGTTGGCCTTATCTAGGCATGGCTGATGGAGTGAGCTAGGAGGGTATCTTGCAGCCAGGGGAAACAGCAAGTGCAAAGGTGTTAGCCTCTTAATTCCCTCCTTCTTCTGTGCCTCCTTTGAGCTCTGACCTTTCAACTCTGGTTTTACTTCCAGGAAGTATTGGTTTGCACATTGATTAGACTGTGAGCTCCTGGGGGCTAAAACTGTCTTTTATTCATCTTTGCATCTCCACTGCTTAGCACAATGCTAGTCACATAGTAAATGTGCATTAAACAGGACTTGTCTTACAGCACCCGATTAATCTAACTCCCTCATCATGCTGTTCAGAAGAGACTGAGGCCTCCTCCCTGTGTTCTTTCCAGCAATTTGTTTAGCATTTCTGAGACAGACTCTTGTCTCCATGAAGCAAGCATTTCCACAGTATTCCACAAAGTCCCTTTCCTGCCTGGTTATGCAGTCCACACCTTCCCCCTTTTCAACATTCTTACAAGTTGAAGCTGACTTTTTCTCTTTATATATCTCAGGGAATAGCTTGAAAGTTAAGATAGAGAAATGTACCATGGGCTGTTAAAGTGTCATCGGCAGAGTGTACAGAGCTTTAGAAGAGGCCTGGCTACTGTTTTCTACCTTCAGGTCAGACCAGAAGAAGGAGGTGAGGAAAGAGAAGGACTGCAGTTCTTTCTATCTGACCAGAATGTAAAAGAAAAAGAAAGTCTACCCTGGACACCGAAAAACTTCTGAAGATTTTTCATTTAGTCTTCTTTCTTCTCCAAATCAACTGCCAATCAGTCTCACATTCATTTCTCTCCCCTCCTTCCCTCTGTCCCATCAACTCCAACATTTTTTTGAGGTCCATGGCTTGATACAGAGCCAGGCAGTCTTGAATTTGTATGACGTGGAGTTGATTCCAGACTATTTTTCCAAGGTGATCAGGGTTGTTCAGGGCCATAGCAAGAGCTTAGTTTAGATAGGAAACACATTGACTTATAAGGTGTTATTTTTACATTCCTTGTTTTTCTGATTGTAACCATACACCAAAAACATAATTGGATTGAAGCATAAGCATGATGCATAAAAACCCACAGAGTGTGCTGAACCCACTATAATTTTAGTTCAGACCACTAGTCATGCTAACAGGCAAGGAAACTTCCCACTCTAGGCTCCCATCCCTTCTCAGCTTGAAAGGAAAGCAAACTTCTGATTTGTCTGTGGTTTCCATGTTAGGTTATTCTGCTCAGAAAACTGGAAGCCATTGTGGGTGAGGGAGGTAAGCAGTTGGTTAAGACAGGCAGACTAAACCAAATGAAAGATGTATGTGGTTCGGGCCAATTTTTCAGTTGTTCGTTTCCTCAGTAACCCTAGAATAAGCCGATTTCATACGGGGTCAGGAAATACTTTCCTTCTTTACCTTTCATAATGTGTACGTGCCTCTGAGAGTGTATTTTTACCTTTGTCACTGTAGAGCAAGGGATAAGAATGCCTATATACCCATCCTGGGTGGTGGTGGTTCAGTGGTAGAATTCTGGCTTTCCATGAGGGAGACCTGTGCACATTCCTGCCAATGGCCCTCATGTGCAACCACCACCCATCTGTTAGTGAGGGCTTGCATGTTGCTATGATGCTGAACTTCTTTCAGTGGAACATCCAGAGTAGGACAGATTAGGAAGAAAGGCCTGGCAATCTGCTTCCAAAAGTCAGCCAATGAAAACCCTACGGATCACAACAGGGTCCCCAGCTGATCATGAGATGGTGCTGTGTTTCCTTCATTCCTTTGCACGGGGTCTCTATGAGTCAGGGACAACTTGATAGCAGTTAACAACATCTGTCCATCCAAGGGTTACCTTAAATTCACTGTGGCTCAATGTAAGTACTGTATTTCAATTCTAAGACACATTTTCTCCCACATTTTAATATATCTGATATCAGGATAAGCCTTACAATCTATAATGTGCCATAGTTTAATTGCTAGTGATTTTTTAATTTCTTAGTGATACACAAAATGAATGGTGTGTGTGACAATCAGTGGTGTCTTAGATTCAGTGACATGCTACCTGACTTGGATACCTTACCTAGGCTGACAGCTATAAAGGCAGAGCACATCTTCCAAAATCTCCAGATGGCGTAAAGTCATGCTCCCTAAAAGCCTGTCTGTATTATCTCCAGTATTACTGTTTAAATGTTTTGTTGTGTCTCTGTATATCACATGTTGTTGCTGTTGTTGTTGGGTGTCATTGAGTCAGCTTTGACACACAGTGACCCCATATAATAGAGTAAACCTGCCCCATAGGGTTTTCTAGGCTGTAATCTTTACAGGAGTAGATCACCAGGTCTTTTCCCCACAGAGCTGCCAGGTATGAATTATTGACCTTTTGGTTAGCAGCCCAACTCTTAACCACTGCACCACCAAGGCTCCAGGGCTCCTTATAAACAGTAAAACTTGGGAAAGCTGGAACCTGTGTACGGTGGAAGCCTGTCGGAGAAGGAAACCTCAAAACTAAAACAAGGTAGGATTCATAATAGAGAACAATAGAAAAGTTGTAAGACTCACCCTGTCAAAGGTGGAAAACTCGCGAGACTCAAAAAACAAGGCAGTACTGTGGAGTTCCGGCTCTCAGAGGGTTCGCTGTATTATAAAGGTAACAATTACTGAGCTCTGACTACAGCCAGGCAATAGTCTAAGCACTTTACACAATTATCCTCACAATCCTGTGAAGTAGATGTCACTATCCTATTTCAATCAGGAGACAGAAACCATACTAGTTATTTAAACGGAGGAAAGAGAATATAATGAATCATTAACTAGGTATAAAGTTGATAAGTAGGTAACTGTGGTTGCTGTTGTTAGGTGCTATGAGTCTATTTGGACTTAATAACCTTCCCATGTGAAAGAGTAGATGCTTCATGGGATTTCCTAGACTGTAATCTTTACAGGAGCACATCGCCAGGTCTTTCTACTGAGGAGTGGCTGGGCAGGTTCAAACCACCAACCTTTTAGTTAGCAGCTGAGTGCTTAACCATTTTGCCACCTGGGCTCCTTAAGTAGGTAACTAAAAGGGTAAAAAGAGAACTACAAAGTACCAAGGAGGCAGCAACTGTAGGAAGCAGCTACTACCTCTAGGGCTGGGGGAACAAAGGAAGAAGATTGGAATTATGAAAATTTAGGGGCCATTTAACCCCTCAGATCTCTGCTAGTGCAGGGGTCTCAGCCTGCTCTGCTGGTGCTGGTGTCTCTGAGGGGGGACACCATAAAGCTGGTTCTGCAGATGCTGGAAAACCTGTACACTGGATTGAGTGGCTCCTATAGAAAAGAATGTCTGCTATCAGAGTGGAGAAGCTTTGCAGGAATAACGAATCTTAGAACAGGAAGCAGACAGAGAGGAACAAGCCCCATTTTCCTTCTGCAGACTTCCAATTTCTATCCAGGGCCTGCTATTGGCCTGGCTAGGGAGCCAGCTGGCAAAACTGAAATGTGATCATCAGTGTTACAGCCTCAGCATCCAAAAGCGGAGTATGGAAAGGTGGTTTGGATATCTAGAATATATCCTTATTTTTATATTTGAAGAAACTGAGACATAAAAATAGCAAAATTAATAATAAGTAGCTTACCCAAGATCCCATGAATCCGAAAATACAAAGCCCGGGGCTGAATCAAGTCTACTCGATTCTGTAACGACTCCAGGCTTCTTTCGTCTTTGTTGCCCTCTATATGTTCCTTTTTGATTTATTCAGCCAACAGCTACTTCTTGGGTATCTACCCTATGTCAGGCACGGTGCTTGGCTCTGGTGAAAACAGCAGTAAACAAACAGACGTGGTGCTTGGAGCTGATGTGGTGATGGAGCTGACAGTGTAGCTCCACCTGTTTCTGTGATTATGTGTTTTGTTTTTCTGTGGCCTTCTCCTCTGCCCTCTTAATTTACCTTTTTGTCAGAGCACATACTCTGAAAGTATGTATTCTTCTCTTTTTCATTTATTTAATGTCTGCCTGGCTGTCTCAGTCTCTTTATATCTTTTCATCTGTTTTGGTCTCTTTCTGCTCTCATGTTACCTTCTTTTTTCCCCTCATATTTCTTTCCATATTAAGTGGCCAAAATGTAGACCCAAGGGTAGATTCTGTTTGTGTTTTCTTTTTTGACAAGTTTTGCAAACTTTATTCTTAACATTTTTACATGAATGAATGAAACAGTTTATAGTTTTCTCTCTTAAAACACAGACAAATAAATCTAATTAGCAAATTTTGCCTGTTGTTGATGTCGTTAGGTGCTGTCGAGTTGGTTCCGACTCATAATGACCCTATGTACAACAGAACGAAATACTGCCAGGTCCTGCGCCATGCCCACAATGATTGTTATACTTCAGCCTATTGGTGCAGCCACTGTGTCAATCCATCTCTTTGAGGGTCTTCCTCTTTTTCATTGACCCTGTACTTTACCAAGCACGATGTCCTTCTCCAGGGACTGATCCCTCCTGACAACAAGTCCAAAGTATGCAAGATGTAGTCTTGCCATCCTTGCTTATAAGGAGCATTCTGGTAGCACTTCTTCCAAGACAGACTTGTCCATTCTTTTGACAGTCCATGGTATATTCAATACTCTTCGACAACGCCACAATTCAAAGGCATAAGTTCTTCTTCTGTCTTCCTCATTCTTTGTCCAGCTTTCACATGTATATGATACAATTGAAAATACCATGGCTTGGGTCAGGCGTACCTTAGTCTTCAAGGTGACATCTTTGCTTTTCAACATTTTGAGGTCTTTTACAGCAGATTTGTCCAATTCAATGCATCTTTTGATTTCTTGACTGCTGCTTCCATGGGTGTTGATTGTGGATCCAAGTAAAATGAAATCCTTGACAACTTCCATCTTTTCTCCATTTATCATGATTTTGCTTATTGGTCCAGTTGTGAGGATTTTTATTTTCTTTATGTTGAGGTGTAATCCATACTGAAGACTGTGGTCTTTGATCTTCATCAGTAAGTGCTTTAAGATCACTTCACTTTCAGCAAGGAAGGTTGTGTCATCTGCATAATGCAGATTGTTAATGAGTCTTCCTCCAATCCTAATCCCCGTTCTTCTTTGTATAGTCCAGCTTCTCGGATTATTTGCTCAGCATATAGATTGAACAGGTATGGTGAAAGATACAACCCTGACTCACACTTTTCCTGACTTTAAACCACACAGTATCCCCTCGTTCTGTCTGAACAGCTGCCTCTTGATCTATGTACAGGTTCTTTATGAGCACAATTAAGTGTTCTAGAATTCCCATTCTTCACAGTGTTATCCATAATTTGTTATGATCCACATAGTCGAATGCCTTTGCATAGTCAATAAAACACAAGTAAACATCCTTCTGGTATTCTCTGCTTTCAGTCAGGATCAATCTGACATCAGCAACCATATCCCTGGTTCCACGTCTTCTTCTGAAACCAGCCTGAATTTCTAGCAGGTCCCTGTCGATATACTGCTACAGCTGCTTTTGAATGATCATCAGCAAAATTCTATTTGCATGTGATATTAATGATTTTGTTCTATAATTTCCCAATTCAGTTGGATCACCTTTCTTGGTAATACGCATAAATATGGATCTGTTCCAGTTGGTTGGCCAGGTAGCTGTCTTCCAAATTTCTTGGCATAGACGAGTGAGCACTTCTATTGCTACATCCATTTGTAGAAACATCTCAATTAATATTCTGTCAATTCCTTGAGCCTTGTTTTCCTCCAGTGCCCTCAGTGCAGCTTGGACTTCTTTCTTTAGTACCATTGGATCCTGATCATATGCTACGTCTTGAAATGGTTGAACGTTGACCAATTCTTTTTGGTATAGTGACTCTGTGCATTCCTTCCATCTTCTTTTGATGCTTCCTGCGTTGTTTAATATTTTCCCTATAGAATTCTTTACTACTGCTACTCGAGGCTTAAGTTTTTTCTTCAGTTCTTTCAGCTTGAGAAACGCTGAGCGTGCTTCCCTTTTGGTTTTCCATCTCCAGCTCTTTGCACATGACATTATAATACTTTACTTTGTCTTCTCGAGAGGTCCTTTTTGAAATCTTCTGTTCAGTTCTTTTACTTCATTATTTCTTCCTTTTGCTCTAGCTCCTCAACATGCAAGAGCAGGTTTCAGAGTCTCCTCTGACATCCATTTTGCTCTTTCCTTTCTTTCCTGTCTTTTTAATGGCTTCTTGCTTTCTTCATGTGTGATGTCCCTCCACAACTTGTCTGGTCTTCGGTATTAGTGTTCAGTGCATCAAATCTATTCGTGAGATAGTCTCTAAATTCAGGTGGGATATACTCAAGGTCATACTTTGGTTTTCATGGGCTTGTTCTAATTTTCTTCAGTTTCAACTTGAACTTGCATATGAGCAACTGATGGTCTGTTCCACAGTCAGTCCCCGGCCTTGTTCTGACTGATGATGTTGAGCTTTTCCATTGTCCCTTTCCACAGATGTAGTTGATTTGATTCCTGTGTATTCCGTCTGATGAGGTCCATGTGTATAGTCGCCATTTATGTTGGTGAATGAAGGTATTTGTAATGAAGAAGTCACTGGCCTTGCAAAATCCTATCATACGATCTCCTGCATTGTTTCTATCACCAAAGCCATATTTTCCAACTACTGATCCTTTTTCTTTGTTTCCAACTTTTGCATTTCAATCTCCTGTAATTATCAAAGCATCCTGATTGCATGTTTGATCAATTTCAGACTGCAGCAGCTGATAAAAATCTTCTATTTCTTCATCTGTGGCTTTAGTGGTTGGTGTGTAAATTTGAATAATAGTTGTATTAACTGGTCTTCTTTGTAGGCATATGGATATTATCCTATCACTGACAGCATTGCACTTCAGGATAGATCTTGAAATATTCTTTTTGATGATGAATGCAATGCCATTCCTCTTCAAGTTGTCATTCCCAGCATAGTAGACCATATGATTCTCCAATTCAAAATGGGCAATACCAGTCCATTTCAGCTCACTAATGCCTAGGATATCGATGTTTATGCGTTCCATTTCATTTTTCAAGATTTCCAATTTTCCTAGATTCATACTTTGTACATTACAGGTTATGATTATTAATGGATGTTTGCAGCTGTTTCTTCTCATTTTGAGTCATGCCACATCAGCTAATGAAGGTCCCAAAAGCTTGACTCCATCCATGTCATTAAGAGCTACTCTACTTTGAGGAGGCAGCTCTTCCCCAGTTGTCTTTTGAGTGCCTTCCAACCTGGGGGCTCATCTTCTGGCACTATATCAGAAATAAAGTTTTCATTGGCTAATTCTTTTCAGAAGTAGACTGCCGGATCCTTCTTCCTAGTCTGTCTTAGTCTGGAAGCTCAGCTGAAACCTGTCCTCCATGGGTAACCCTGCTGGTATCTGAATACTGGTGGCATAGTTTCCAGCATCACAGCAACGCGTAAGCTCCCATGGTATGACAAACTGACAGACATACGTGGGGGAGATTTTGCCTAATGACCTTTTATTTTCTTGGGTGGCTACTTCTTCCAATGGAATAAGACACTGAGAGACTAAAGCAATAGATTGAAGGAAGCACAATATTCATAACCGTCCTTCCAAGCAATGCCTTTTCTTTTTAAAGAGTGTCATGTGTGTAGTGGTTAAGGCTGTGGAACCAGATTTCCTAGTTGTGTAGCTCACTAGTTGTGTAGCATTAGGCAAGTTACTTATCTTCTCTATGCCTTGGTTTTCTTCATCTGCAAAATAGGGGTAATAATAATAGTAACTCCCTTTTAGAATTTTTGTGAGGGTTAAGTATATTAATACATAAAAGCACTCAGAAGAGTGTCCTGATTACAGTAAATATAATTTGGTATCATTATTTATAACACAAATTATATTATGGAAACAATGACCCCCTCTCCCACAACCCTTTTATTCTGTTTCTCTACACTCTAAATTACTGTTCCCCAGCCTTTTTGATTTATGAGCTTTTCTTTCTGTGGACCTGCTCACATAAATGCTAAGAAATACATAAAGTCAAAAAGCAACCAAGTTCTTCTGTTCTTTCTGGTTGTATGTGACAGAAAATCAACTCAACTGAGCTTTAACCCAACTGGGTTGACTAAATGGGAAATCTAAGAGTAGAAATAGTAGCCACGACTAGGTTCAGGACCTTCAACGAGATTATCAGGAGGCCCTTTCCCATGCCAGTCTCTCACTTTGGTTTTTATCCACTTATCTTCATTCACTTCTATTGTAGAGAAGCATTCTCCAGGTGGTGACAAGGATGGCCTGCCTGACACCATGCCTGCCCAGTGACTGTGTTTTGAAGAAGGCTCCACGTGACAGCATTGGACAGGAAGGAACTATATCATTGGTTTCCTAGGGCTGCCATAACAAATAACCACAAGCAGGGTGGTTTATAAGAACAGAGCTTTATTGTCTCACAGTTCTGTTTGCTAGAGGTTGAAATCAGGAAATCGCCATGTCAATTCCTTCTGAGGGCTTTAAAAGAGATAATTTTCCATGCTTCTTTCTAGCTTCTGGTGGCTTCTGGCAATCCTTGGCATTCCTTGACTTGTGGCTACATCTGCCTTCATTGTCACATGACCATCCTAACTCTGTCTGCTTCTCTCTGTGAATCTATTCTTCTTTTGTAAAGACACCAGTCATAGGATTAAGACCCACCCTACACCAGTATGACCTCATGTTAATCTAACTGATAACACTTTCAAAGACCTTATTTCTAAACAAGATCACACTCACAGGTGTAAAGGTTAGGACTCCCACATAACTTTTGGAGGGACACAATTCAATCCATAACAGCAGGTAAGAAATTACTAGGGATGGGGCTTTCTTGGCCAATTCAAAAAATTTTTTTTAATTTTTAAAAATTTTTATTGTGCTTTTTTTTTTAAGTGAAAGTTTACAAATCAAGTCACTCTCTCATACAAAATTGATATTCACCTTACTATGTCCTCCTAGTTGCTCCCCCCCTGATAAGACAGCACACTCCTCCTCTCCACCCTGTATTCCCATGTCCATTCAGCCAGCTTCTGACACCCTCTGCCTTCTCACTTCTTCTCCAGACAGGAGCTGCCCACATAGTTTAAAGTGTCTACTTGATCTAAGAAGTTCACTCTTCACCAGTATCATTTTCTATGTTATAGTCCAGTCCAATCCCTGTCTGAAGAGTTGGCTTTGGGAATGGTTCTAGTCTTTGGCTAACAGAAGGTCTGGGGACCATGACTTCCAGGATTCCTTTAGTCTCAGTCAGATCATTAAGTCTGGTCTTTTTATGAGAATTTGAGGTCTGCATCCCACTGCTTCCCTGCTCCATCAGGGATTCTCTGTGTGTCCTCTGTCAGGGCAGTTATTGGTTATAGCCGGGTACGATCTAGTTCTTCTGGTCTCAGGATGATGTAGTCTTTGATTTATGTGGCCCTTTCTGTCTCTTGGGTTCATAATTACCTTGTGTCTTTAGAGTTCTACATTCTCCTTTGGTCCAGGTGGGTTGAGACCCATTGATGCATCTTAGATGGCCGCTTGCTAGTGTTTAAGACCCTGGACGCCACTTACCAAAATGGGATGCAGGATGTTTTCTCAATAGATTTCATTATGCCAATTGACCTAGATGTCCCCTGAAACCATGGTCCCTAAACCCCCGCACCTGCTACACTGGCCTTCAATGCGTTTCTTTTATGCATGAAACTTCTTTGCTTTTGGTTTAGTCCAGTTGTGCTGAGCTCTTCTGTATTGCGTGCTGTCTTTCTCTTCACCTAAAATAGTTCTTGTCTACTATATAATCAGCAAATAGCCCCTCCCCCCCTTCCTCTCCACTCTCATAACCATCAAAGTATATTTTCTTCATTTAAGCTATTTCTTGAGTTCTTATAATAGTGGTCTCATACAATATTTGTCCTTTTGCAAATTACTAATTTCATTCAGCATAATGCCTTCCAGATTCCTCCATGCTATGAAATGTTTCACGAATTCATCATTGTTCTTTATTGATGCGTAGCATTCCACTGTGTGAATATACCGTATTTATTTATCAATTCATCCGTTGATGAGCACATTGGTTGCTTCCATCTTTTTGCTATTGTAAACAGTGCTGCAATGAACATGGGTGTACATATATCTGTTCGTGTAAAGGCTCTTATTTCTCTAGGATATATTTGAAGGACTGGGATTGATGGATCATATGGTAGTTCTATTTCTAGCTTTCTAAGGAAGTGCCAAATCAATTTCCAAAGTGGTTGTACCATTTTACATGCCCACCAGCAGTGTCTAAGTGTTCCAGTCTCTCCACAATCTCTCCAACATTAATATTTTGTGTTTTTTGGATTAATGCTAGCCTTGTTGGAGTGAAAAAAAAATTTTTTTTTTTGTCAGAGTGAGATGGTATCTCATTGTAGTTTTGATTTGCATTTCTCTAATGACTAATGACTAATGATCTTGAGCATCTCCTCATGTATCTGTTAACTACCTCAATGTCTTTAGTGAAGTGCCTGTTCATATCCTTTGCCCATTTTTTCATTGGGTTGTCTTTTTGTAGTTGAGTTTTTGCAGTATCATGTAGAATTTAGAGATCAGGCACTGATTGGAAATGTCATAGCTAAAAACTTTTTCCCAGTCTGTAGGTAATCTTTTTACTCTTTCGGCGAAGTTTTCGGATGAGCATAGGTGTTTGATTTTTAGGAGCTCCCAGTTATCTGGTTTCTCTTCTGGTATTTGTGCATTGTTAGTAATGTTTTGTAGACTGTTTATACCATGTATGAAGGCTATTAGGGTTGTCCCTATTTTTTCTTCCATGATCTTTATTCTTTTAGATTTTATATTTAGGTCTTTGATCCATTTTGAGTTCGTTTTTGTGTATGGCATGAGGTATGGGTCTTGTTTCATTTTTTTGCAGATGGATATCCAGTTATGCCAGCACCATTTGTTAAATAGACTATCTTTTCCCCCACTTAACTGACCTTGGGCCTTTGTCAAATATCAGCTGCTCATATGTGGATAGATTAATGTCTGGGTTCTCAATTCTGTTCCATTGATCTTTGTATCTGTTTTAGTACCAGTACCAGGATGTTTTGACTACTGTGGTGGTATTATATGTTCTAAAATCAGTTAATGTGAGGCCTCTCCACTTTGTTTTTCTTTTTCAGTAATGCTTTACTTATCAGGGGCCTCTTTCTCTTCCATATGAAGTTGGTGATTTGTTTCTCCATCTTATTAAAAAATGTCTTTGGAATTTGGATTGGAATTGCATTGTATCTATAGATTGCTTTTGGTAGAATAGACATTTTAACAATATTGAGTCTTCCTATTCATGAGCAAAGTATGTTTTCCCACTTACGTAGGTCTCTTTTGGTTTCTTGCAGTAGTGTCTTGTAATTTTCTTTGTATAGGTCTTTTATGTCCCTGGTTAGATTTATTCCTAAATATTTTATCTTCTTGGGGGCTACTGTAAATAGTATTGATTTGGTGATTTCCTCTTTGATGTTTTCTTTGTTGGTGTAGAGGAATCCAACTGATTTTTATATATTTATCTTGTATCCTGATTCTTTGCTGAACTCTTAGTTTCAGTAGTTTTCTTGAGGATTCTTGAGGGTTTTCTGTGTATAAGATCATATTATCTGCAAATAGAGATATTTTTATTTCTTCCTTACCAGTCCTTTATTTCTTTATCTAGCCTAATTTCTCTGGCTAGCACCTCCAGCACAATGTTGAATAAGAGCGGTGATAAAGGGCATCCTTGTCTGGTTCCCATTCTGAATGCTCTCAGACTCTCTCCATTTAGGATGATGTTGGCTGTTGGCTTTGTATAAATGCCCTTTATTATTTTGAGGAATCTTCCTTCTATTCCTACTCTGCTGAGAGATTTTATTATGAATGGGTGTTGGACTTTGTCAAAAATGCCTTTTCTGCATCAGTTGATAAAATCATGTGGTTCTTCTCTTTTGTTTTATTTACATGATAGATTACATAGATTGTTTTTCTAATGTCGAAGCTTCCCTGCATACCTGGTATGAATCCCACTTGGTCATGATGAATTATTTTTTTGATGTATTGTTTAATTCTATTGGCTAGAATTCTGTTGAGGATTTTTGCATCTAAGTTCATGAGGGATAAGTTCATGAGGGATATAGGTCTCTAATTTTCTTTTTTTGTGGTGTCTTTCTTTACCTGGTTTTGGTATCAGGGATATGCTGGCTTCATAGAATGAGTTTGGAGTATGCCATCATTTTCAGCACTCTGAAATACTTTTAGTAGTGGTGGTGTTAACTCTTCCCTGAATGTTTGGTACAACTCTGTTGTGAATCCGTCTGGACCAGGGTTTTTTTTTATTGGGAGTTTCTAAATTAACTTTTTGATCTCTTCTTTTGTTTTTTTCTTTTTAGTTCTTCTACCTCTGATTGTGTTAGTTTAGGTGTGTAGTGTGTTACTAGAAATTTGACCATATCTTCTAGGTTTTCAAATTTGTTAGAGTACAATTTTTCATAGTAATCTGATATGATTCTTTTAATTTCATTTGGGTCTGTTGTGACATTGCCCATCTGATTCCTTATTCAGATTATTTGATTCCTCTCCTGCTTTTCTTTTGTCAGTTTGGCCAGTGGTTTATCACTTTTGTAAATTTTGTCAAATAACCAGCTTTTGGTCTTGTTAACTTTTTCAATTGTTTTTTTGTTCCCTATTTCAGTTAATTCTCCTCCAATTTGTATTATTTGCTTTCTTCTGGTGCTTGAGGTTTTCTTTTGTTGTTCTATTTCTATTTGTTCAATTTTTAGGGATAATTCTTTGGTTTTGGCCCTTGCTTCTTTTTGTATGTGTGTATTTATTAATATAAATTGACCACTGAGCACTGTTTTCACTGTGTCCCAAAGGTTCTGATAGGAAGGGTTTTCATTCTCATTGAATTCTATGCATTTCTTTATTCCATCCTTAACGTTTTCTATAACCCAGCCTTTTTTGAGCAAGGTATTGTTAAGTTTCCAAGTGTTTGATTTCTTTACCCCGCTTTTTCTGTTATTGATTTTTACTTTTATGGCCTTATGGTCAGAGAAGATGTTTTGTAAAATTTCCATGTTTTGGATTCTCTTGTTGTTGTTAGGTGCCGTCGAGTCAGTTCCAACTCATAGTGACCCTATGCAGAGCAGAACGAAACACTGCCCTGTCCTGAGCAATCCTTACAGTCGTTGTTGTACTTGAGCTCATTTTTGCAGCCACTGTGTCAATCCACCTCGTTGAGGGTGTTCCTCTTTTCCGCTGACCCTGTACTCTACCAAGCATGATGTCCTTCTCCAGGGACTGATCCCTCCTGACAACATGTCCAAAGTACATAAGATGCAGTCTCGCCATCCTTGCCTCTAAGGAGCATTCTGGCTGCACTTCTTCCAAGACAGATTTGTTTATTCTTTTGGCAGTCCACGGTATATTCAATATTCTCCACCAACACCACAATTCAAAGGCCTCAGCTCTTCTTCGATCTTCCTTATTCATGGTCCAGCTTTCACATGCATATGATGCGATTGAAAATGCCATAGCTTGGGTCAGGCACGCCTTAGTCTTCAGGGTGACATCTTTGCTCTTCAACACTTTGAAGAGGTCCTTTGCAGCAGATTTGCCCAATGCAATGTGTCTTTTCATTTCTTGACTGCTGCTTCCATGGGTGTTGATTGTGGATCCAAGTAAAATGAAATCCTTTACAACTTCAGTCTCTTCTCCGTTCATCATGATGTTGCTCATTGGTCCAGTTGCGAGGATTTTTGTTCTCTTTATGTTGAGGTGCAGTCCATACTGAAGCCCGTGGTCTTTGATCTTCATTATTAAGTGCTCCAAGTCCTCTTCACTTTCAGCAAGCAAGGTTGTGTCGTCTGCATAACGCAGGTTGTTGATGAGTCTTCCTCCAATCTTGATGCCCCGTTCTTCATATAGTCCAGCTTCTTGTATTATTTGTTCAGCATACAGATTGAATAGGTATGGTGAAAGAATGATGCACACCTTTCCTGACTTTAAACCAATCAGTATCCCCTTGTTCTATCTGAACAACTGACTCTTGATCTATGTAAAGGTTCCCCATGAGCACAATTAAGTGTTCTGGCATTCCCATTCTTCGCAATGTTATCCCTAGTTTGTTATGATCCACACAGTTGAATGCCTTAGTCAATAAAACAGAGGTAAACATCCTTCTGGTATTCTCTGCTTTCAGCCAGGATCCATCTGACATCAGCAATGATATCCCTGGTTCCACGTCCTCTTCTGAAACCAGCCTGAATTTCTGGCAGTTCCCTGTTGATATACTGCTGCAGCCATTTTTGAATTACCTTCAGCAAAATTTTGCTTGTGTGTGATATTAATGTTGTTGTTCTATAATTTCCACATTCAGTTGGATCACCTTTCTTGGGAATAGGCATAAATATGGATCTCTTCCAGTCAGTTGGCCAGGAAGCTGTCTCCCATATTTCTTGGCATAGACAAGTGAGCACCTCCAGAGCTGTTTGTTGAAACATCTTAATTGATATTCCATCAATTCCTGGAGCCTTGTTTTTCGCCAATGCCTTCAGAGCAGCTTGGACTTCTTCCTTCAGTACCATCGGTTCTTGATCATATGCCACCTCTTGAAATGGTTGAATATCGACTAATTCTTTTTGGCATAATGACTGTGTATTCCTTCCATCTTCTTTTGATGCTTCCTGCGTCGTTCAATATTTTCCCCATGGAATCCTTCACTATTGCAACTCGAGGCTTGAATTTTTTCTTCAGTTCTTTCAGCTTGAGAAATGCTGAGAGCGTTATTCCCTTTTGGTTTTCCATCTCCAGCTCTTTGCACATGTCATTATAATACTTTACTTTATCTTCTCGAGACGCCCTTTGGAATCTTCTGTTCAGTTCTTTTATTTCATCCATTCTTCCTTTTGCTTTAGCTGCTCAAAGTTCGAGAGCAAGTTTCAGAGTCTCCTCTGACATCCATCTTGGTCTTTTCTTTCTTTCCTGTCTTTTCATTGATCTCTTGCTCTCTTAACGTATGATGTCCTTGATGTCATTCCACAACGTCTCGTCTTCGGTCACTAGTGTTCAATGCGTCAAATCTATTCTTCACATGGTCTCTAAATTCAGGTGGGATATACTCAAATTCATATTTTGGCTCTTGTGGTCTTGCTCTGATTTTCTTCAGTTTCAGCTTGAACTTGCATATGAGCAATTGATAGTCTGTTCCACAGTTGGCCCCTGGCCTTGTTCTGGCTGATGATATTGAGCTTTTCCATCGTCTCTTTCCACAGATGTAGTCAGTTTGATTTCTGTGTGTTCTATCTGGCGAGGTCCGTGTGTATAGTCACTGTTTAAGTTGGTGAAAGAAGGTATTTGCAATGAAGAAGTCGTTGGTCTTGCAAAATTCTATCATTTAATCTCCTGCATTGTTTCTGTCACCAAGGCCATATTTCCCAACTACTGATCCTTCCTCTTTGTTTCCAACTTTCGCATTCCAATTGCCAGTAATTATCAATGCCTCTTGATTGCATGTTTGATCTATTTCAGACTGCAGCAGCTGATAAAAATGTCGCATTCATCATCAAAAAGAACATTTCAAGATCTATCCTGAAGTACAACGCTGTCAGTGATAGGATAATATCCATATGCCTACAAGGAAGACCAGTTAATATGACTATTATTCAAATTTACCCACCAACCACTAGGACCAAAGATGAAGAAATAGAAGATTTTTAACAGCTGCTGCAGTCTGAAAATTGGATTCTCTTAAGGCTTGCTTTATGACCTAATATTTGGTCTATTCTAAAGAATGTTCCATGTGCACTGGAAAAGAAAGAATACTTGACTGCTGTTGGCTGGAGTGTTCTATATATGTCTGTGAGGTCCAGTTGGTTGATTGTGGCATTTAGATCTTCTGTGTCTTTATTGAACTTCTTTCTGGATGTTCTGTCCTTCACCAAAAGTGGTGGGTTGAAGTCTCCTACTATTATTGTGGAGCTGTCTGTCTCACTTTTCAATGCTGTTAGAGTTTGTTTTATGTATCTTGCAGCCCCGTCATTGGGTGCATAAATATTTAATATGGTTATATCCTCCTGGTATATTGTCCTTTTAATCATTATACAGGGTCCTTCCTTATCCTTTGTGGTAGATTTAACTTTAAAGTATATTTTGTCAGAAATTAATATTGCCATTCCTGTTTTTTGATTGTTGTTTGCTTGGTATGTTTTTTCTGTCCTTTGAGTTTTAGTTTGTTTGTGTTTTTAAGTCTAAGATGTGTCTCTTGTAGGCAGCATATAGACAGATCATGTTTTTTTTATCCTTTCTGCCACTCTCTGTCTCTTTATGAGTGCATTTAGTCCATTTAGATTCAGCATAATTATAGATAGGTGTGAGTTTAGTGCTGCCATTTTGATGTCTCTTTTTGTGAGTTTTTGACAGTTTCTTTTTCCCACTTAATTTTTTGTGCTGAGTAGCTTATCTTTATATACTGTTTTTTCCTGTTATTCATTGTCATTGATTTTGTTTTTTCCGAGTCTTTATTTTTTTCTTTTATTTTCTTTTGATGAGTCGGATTGTTAGTCTCCTTTGCGGTTACTTCAATATTTACCCCTATTTTTCTAAGTTTATACCTAACTTTTATTTCTTTATATTGTCTTGACTTCTCCATATGAAAGATCTAAGACTATATTTTTTGTCCATCTTTATTGTTTTAATGTTGTCATTGTTTACATAATGACATCACTGTTTCCCTATTTTGAGTGTTTTTATATCTTGATTTATTTTTGTGTTTTCCCTGCCTGGGTTGACATCTGATTGCTCTGTCCAGTGTTCTAATCTTGGGTTGATATCTGATATTATTGATTTTCTAACCAGAGAACTCCCTTTAGTATTTCTTGTGCGTTTGGTTTGGTTTTTGCAAATTCCCTAAACTTCTCTTTATATGGAAATGTCCTAATTTCACCTTCATACTTGAGAGACAGTTTTGCTGGATATATGATTCTTGGCTGGCAATTTTGTTCCCTCAATGCTTTATATAAGTCATACCATTGCCTTCTTGCTTGCATGGTCTTTACTGAGTATTCTGAGCTTATTCTTATTGACTTTCCTTTATAGGTGACTTGTCATTTATCCCTGGCCACTTTTAAAATTCTCTTTATCTTTGGTTTTGGAAAACTTGATTATGTCTTGGTGACTTTCTGAGATCTACCTTATGTGGAGTTCGATGAGCATCTTGGATAGATATTTTCTCTTCTTTCATAATATCAGGGAAGTTTTCTGCCAACCAATCTTCAACAGTTCTCTGTGTATTTTCTGTTATCCCTCCTTGTTTTGGTACTCCAGTCACTCGTAGGCTATTTCTTTTGATAGAGTCCCACATGTTTCTTATGGTTTTTCATTTTTTTAAATTCTTTTATTTGATTTTTCTTCAAATATATTTGTGCTAAGTGTTTTGTCTTCAGTCTCATTAATTCTGCCTTCCGTTTCCTTAATTCTACTCCTCTGACTTTGTATTGTGTTGTCTAATTCTATAATTTTATTGTTAATCTTCTGAATTTCTGATTGTTATCTATGGATTCTTGCAGCCTATTAAATTTTTCATTATGTTCTTGAATAACCTTTTTAATTTCCTCAACTGCTTTATCTGTGTGTTCCTTGGCTTGTTGTGCGTTTTGCCTGATGTCATTCCTTATGTCTTGAAGAGTTCTGTATATTAATCTTTTGTATTCTACATCTGGGAATTCCAGGAATACACCTTCATCTGGAAGATTCCTTGGATTCTTTGTTTTGAGAGCTTGTTGAAGTGATCATGGTCTACTTCTTTATGTGATTTGATACTGACTGTTGTCTCCAAACCATCTAGAAGTTATTGTATTAATTCATTTTGTTTGCTGACTATATCCTAGCATCCTGTTTTGTTTTGTTTTGATATGTCCAAATAGGCTGCTTGAGTGAGGTAGCTTGATTATTTTTGTCTTTGAAGCTCTAACATCCTCTCACCAGATGTCTAGAGCTGTTACCAGGTATACGAGCCCAGGAGTCCTTTCACTTTTCTTGTATAGATTCAGCTCAGGTGTCCAGGTAGCTGGTCATCAAATGTGTGGTACAGGCTCTGTCCTACAGTCTTAGAGGTGCAGGGGTATTTGGTGTAGGTATAGGTATCTGGTTGCAGCAGGGGGTCATGCTCTGAACAAGGCAGGGGGCTGACAACCATCACCCCAGTGTCTGTGAAGAAAGTGCATCCCTGTTTCCTAGTGTGCACAGGTAGGTGAGCTCTGCAGCCAGACCATGGGCACCCATTGCTTTTAGGTGTAAGGACTAGGAGGTACCACTTATCCTTGTACCCATGTTTTGGGTTGCTAGGTGATGTGGGTGTAGCCACCAATCTTAGGCCCCTGATGTGGGTAGGTGAGGACCATGTTTAATAGGCAAAGCGGTGTTAAACATCAAAAACCCACCTCTCCATGGCACAGCTGAAACTGTTGCAGTCTGCCAACAAGGGTTTATTCCCCTAAAATGGGCCTACACAGGTCCATGCAGGGGTGAAAGGTACTCAAAGTCTGCAGACTGTTTGTGCATGGATAGGAGCCGCTTCTGTCCTGAGTTCCCCAGCTTAGTGGAGCTGGCAGATTATCTTGTCCCCCAGTTGTTAATTTATTTCTTCTCTAAGGCTGGGAGAATGGCTCAGGACATGCAGCAGAATCTGTCTCAGGCCCAGGGAAATTGACAGCCACTGAAGCTGGCTTGGGGGGTGAGGGCACGGTAAAAGAAATGGAAGTACTTAGCTTTTGCTGACAGTGCCATTCTTCTCTGGTTCCAGAGGTGTGAGTAGGCTGTGTGGCTTGCTGTCTCTCCCTGAGGAAACCACTTCAGGAATGCTACCACCAGCCCCGCCACGGTTGCTCCAGGGGATCATGCCTGAGGGTTCCTGCCAAGTCAGGTTCAGCAAATTCTCACCAATTCTGAATCATCTCTCCTTCCCCCTGCCACTCAGTCTGTTTTCTAACTTTGCCTTTGATATTCAGGGCTCTCAGCTTGTCATGTATATAAGCATTTCACTTGTTTTTTTGGGTCTTTATTTTAAGAGGGATCATTGGAAACATCTGACTACTCTGCCTTCTTGGTCCTGCCTCAGCCAATTCAAATTTTAGTGGCAGCAAACATCATATCCCATTTCTTCCCATTTGTCCCCCCTCCTCATATCTTGTTTTTGCCATTCTGCCCTTTCCATGAGCTCTTTCCTAATTAAACAGATGCTGGGCATGTGGAGAACATATTTTCAAAAGATCTCTTCCAATCTCTGAACATTTATAGCCATTCAGTTGCAACTAGTTAACAACTATGAAAAAGTATACTAAATGCCCTAAGCCTCTGAAGCTGTATAGAGACTGGTGATATGCTTAATTAGGTTCAGTTGTTTATTTTTAAAAAACATTTATTGGAGGACAAGGATTAGGATATAAGGGTACAGTTCCACAGTTCTTAGTTCTCAAGAGCATCCAAATAAGAAAATGAACAGGCCCCTACTGTATTTCTAATCTTAAAAGGCTGCTTAGAATTTGGGGCTTCTCCCACTGTTCACTGTTCCCATTACGGCCTTCATTGACTCCATGTGCTCTCAAAGCCTGATCACAGGTCCAGCAGCTCCCTCAGTGTCAGTGCACAGGGCTCTGGCAAAGGAGGAAGGGTACATTTGCTAAGAAGAATGAAGTTGAATTCCTCAAAGTAAGGCCAAGCACTGACAAACTAGGTGGGACCCAACGAGCTCATCAGCCCCCCAACTTCCCTAGTGGGGCTCTGAGGGCTGAGCTGAGGCAGTGAAGAAGAAAGCCAGGGTGGCTGGCCTGGGTGTGGCTAGAGAACAGCACAGCTTGATCTTTGAATGGCTGGAAAACTTGGAGGCCAGAAGCAGAGAGCTCTGTGTGAGGACTCTGGCCAAAGGAATTAGGAACTAGGTTGCCAGAACAGCTGTTTCTAAGATCTGAGAAAGTGATGCCTTGCCAGGACTTCACAGTGCTGCCCTGGAAATCCAGTTAGAGGCTTCCACTGGGCTCCTCTGTGAGGCTGTTTTGATTAACTGCTCTGCGCCCATGTGTTGGTGCTTCTGTGTCTGTTACCCCAGTGACTCCTGGGTGTTTATTTCCTGTGAATGTGGATTCTAACAAAGGCTGCTTGTACCCAGAATGTCACCCCTCAGGAGGTCAGGAGGCAAGGAGTAAGTAAGCATTGTGGGAAGAGGATTGAGGGATAGAAAGCCCTGATTTTTGACCTACCTCAGCCTGCAGTGTTTACAAGGGGAGAGGGGGTGGTGTTTGGAGAAGGAGGGAGATTGCCTGCCTCTTTTCACTTCTCAGGGAGGTTGTAAAGGTGCCTGAGGAAAGTCATGTTTTATTTCTGACAAAACTTGGTCGAAGGCCACAAAAGTAATTTGCTTTTTTGGGTGGGATTTTTTAAGAAGAGAGAAATACAAAATGCTCTAATGGATCTGCTTTAAAATTAAAAGCAGAGACCATATGAGTGTTCACTAAAAAGAATTAATAAAAAGCACATATAGCAGTTTTTCATCTACTAAACTTTGGACATGATGACATGTCCATAAAACAAAATCTAAATGTTCCCACTTATATGTTCCACAACATTTTTCTTTTAATGTCTAAAAACATTACATATTTCTCTGCCTTCTTACTCCGAGTATATGGAGTACCATTTAATCATCCTTTTGGTGAATCAATGTTGTCCTTATAGAAGTCAATTATAGTAAACATCTCCAGACCCTTATGCCTTTTCTAATTTACTTCATTCATCTCTGCTAGGCTTTCATTTATCACTGCTAGGAATGTTCTTTTCTAGAAACACATTCACTCCTTGTTTGTTCTCATTTTCTGTTCTTACTGCAGGCAAGAAAACAGGCTAGATTATTAGAATTCTATCTAAAATAAAGAGGTAATCAGATGACCACTGGAGGTTTCAGACCCTGACTTTTAGACATAGGCACAGATACACACATAAGCACACATGGACATGCTTTTTTGTTTTTTAGAAATTTAGATTAATTCATTAAATATTTATGGAGCTCGTCTTATATGCCAGGCATTGGGCTAGACACGAGAGGTCAAAGGGAAATAAGTTCTCATTCTCTCTCCCTGGGAGTCTGGGTGGTGCTAACAGTTGAGCATGCAAAAGGTTGGTAATTCAAACCTACCCAGAGGCACCTTGGAAGTCAAGCCTGGCATCTGCTTCCAAAAGGTCACAGGCTTGAAAACCCTGTGGAACACAGTTCTACTCAGACACACCTGGGATTGTCATGAGTCTGAATTGACTCAATGGCAACTGGTTTGAGTTTTGTTTCTGTTATCTTTTCTTGAGGCACATACATTTTATAGAGGAGACAGACCATAACAAGATAATCAAATGTTATAAGTAAATGCTCAAGAAGTGCTACGGGGTGACCAAGGAGGGAACTCTAACCATCTGAGCTTTTGGAGAGAGCCTCTTAGACAATTGCTAGAATTATTTTTACAGAACATAATGTGACTGTTATAATCCTTGAAAATGTAACAGTAATTATGTAAACAAGAAAAATCTGAAGGAAGGAGCAGGTGATTGGAGCACAAGGAGGTTTAAGCAACTAATTTCACCATATTTTACAATGGGGAATTGATACTGTCAATAGATTTTTTCTCTAAAGTTGGTAACTAAAGAAATATATCTTTATATAAATTGTTAGTTATAAAGGTTAACATAAAGTCTTATTACCAGAAATTAGAAAATAAAAAAGGCTGTAGAAAAACAAAGGAAACAATAGATTCAGAAAATATAAAATGACAAAATAAGAGCGAATGTTTTATTACAATAATTATAAATGTGATAAGGTCACCTATTAAAATAAAAAAGATGTTTTCAGTTGAGATGAACATAAAGCCTAACTACATTCTATGTCGGGGGGGGGGGACAACTAGACATCACTGAGATATATCAATATGCAACTGATAAATTATGTTGCACTCATTAAATAGAATACCAAGGGGCCATCAAGTTGGCTACAACTCACAGCAATCTCATGTATAACAGAATGAAACACTGCCTGGTAAAGTGTCATCTTCATGATCAGTAGTATGCTTAAGTTCATTCTGTGGCTCAATCCATCAATAGTGTCAATCCATCTTATTTAGGATTCCCCTCATTTTTGGTGACTCCACCAAATGTGATGTCTTTTTCTAGTGATTGGTCTTTCCTGATGACTTGTCCAAAGTAAGCAGGCCAAAATCTTGCCATTCTTGGTTTTAAGAAGGATTTTGATTGTATTTCTTCTAAGACTGATTTGTTCTTTCTTCTGGAAGCCCCTAGTATATTCAATATTCTTTACCAACACCACAGTTCAAATGTATCAATTCTTCTGTCTTCTTTTTTTACTTTTCAGCTTTTGCATACATATGAGGCAATTGAAAAGAACATGGCTTGCATCAGGTGTACTTTAGTCATCAAAGTGACATCTTTGCTTTTAAAAACTTTAAAGAGGTCTTCTGCAGCATATTTGCCTTATGCAATATGTCATTTGATTTTCTGACTTTAGCTTCCATGGATGTTAACTGTTGATGTAAGTAGAAAGAAATCACTGACAACTTCAATTTTTTCTCCATTTATCATGATGTTTATCAATCCAGTTGTAAAGACTTTTGTTTTCTTCATATTTAGGTGTAATCCATACCAAAGGTTATAGTTTTTGATCTTCATCAATAAGTACTTCAAGTTGTCTTTATTTTCAGGAAGAAAGATCGTGTCATCTGTAAATCGTAGGTTGTTAATGAGCCTTCCTCCAATCCTGATGCCCTGTTCTTCATCATATAGTCTAGCTTCTTGGGTTATTTTGTTGAGCATACAGGTTGAATAAGTAAAGTAAAAGGGTACACAACCCCGCTGCATCATTTTTCCAACTTTAAAAGCAAGCAGTATCCTCTTGTTCTGTTATATGACAGCCTTGATCCAGGTAAAGCATGAGCACAATTAACGAGCTCAATTCCATATAACCAAAAAAACCAAACCCAGTGCCATCGAGTCAATTCCAACTCATAGCAACCCTATAGGACAGAGTACAACTGCCCCATAGAGTTTCCAATGAGCACCTGGTGGATTCGAACTGCTGACTCTTTAGTTAGCAGCCGTAGCACTTAACCACTACGCCACCAGGGTTTCCCAAATAAGCACAATTAAGTGTTCTGGAACTCCCATTCTTCAACTGTTTAAGAGAATGGACAGATACTATAGGTGCCAACTTGGAAAGATCTCCACTAGTTACCATTAAACTAAAAAAAACAAACTTCAGAACATATAATTCTAACAGTAATTTTAAAAAATATCTAGACGACTATACAAGAATCTTTTAATAGTGTTTATATTTAAAAGGTGGAATTGGAATAAGCCAGAGAGAGATTTTTATATTGCAATTCATACTTGTGGATACTATTTTAATTTTTATAAGAAGCATGAATTACTTTTAAAATAAATGCAATATATAAATATATGTAATACATTTTAATTATATTTCATTTTATATATGTTGTATTCTATATTGTGTGTGTATTATATCAAAATGTTAACAGTGACCATTCTATATGGTGGGACTATATATGAGGATAAGGATTTCTTTCTATAGTTCAAAGCTAACTTTTCTACTCATAAACTTGATTCAGTTCTGTCCTAGATGTTAATTTCTTCTCTGCTTTTTGACATATTTTCCATATTTTTTATAACGAACCCTATTGCTTTATACATTTGCATTAAGAAAAAAGTGATATAAAAAGCAGGACAAACGGAAGAAGTGGTGGGAGATGGAGGGTGGGGGTAGTTAAATTGGAAGGGATTTGGTCATGTTTACAAGTTGAGAAGAAAGAGAAAGCAAAGGGGGGATGTATATCTAGAAGATCAAACTCCATTACCACAGAGTGGATTTCAACTCATATAGCGACCCTATAGGACAGAGTAGAACTGCCCAATAGGGTTTCTAAGGAGCACACGATGGATTCAAACTGCTGACCAGAGAGGTCAATTATTGACTTAACATCTAGGAGGGAAGTGGATCAAATATATGAGTAGAGAAGTTGATCTTGAACTATAAGGAGGACTCCCATCCTGATATATAATCCCACCACATAAAAATAATCACTGGTAACATTTTGATATACTACACACACACACACCCCACCCATCTGTCAGTTTGTCATACTGTGGTGGCTTGTGTGTTGTTGTGATGCTGGAAGTTATACCACGGGTGTTTCAAATACCAGTAGGGTCACTCATGGAGGACAGGTTTCAGCAGAGCTTCCAGACTAATACAGACTAGGAAGAAGTACCTGATGGTCTACTTCTGAAAAAATTAGCCAGTGAAAACCTTATGAATAGCAGTAGAACATTGCCTGATATTATGCCAGAAGATAAGCTCCTCAGGTTGGAAGGCACTTATGGTACAACTGCGGAAGAGCTGCCTCCTCAAAGTAGAGTTGACTTAATGACTTAGATGGAGTAAAGCTTTCTGGACCATCATTTACTGATGCAGCATGACTCAAAATGAGAAGACATAGCTGCAAACATCCATTAATAATAGGAATGTGGAAGGTATGAAGTATGAATCTAGGAAAACTGGAAATTGTCAAACATGAAATGGAACACATAAGCATAGCTATCCTAGGCATTAGTGAGCTAAAATGGGCTGGTATTGGCCATTTTGAATCAGACAATCATATGGTCTACTATGCTGGGTATGACAAATTGAAGAGCAATGCCGCTGCACTCATTGTCAAAAAGAACATTTCAAGATCTATCCTGAAGTACAACGATGTCAGCGATAGGATGATATCCACATGCCTACAAGGAAGACCAGCTAACACAACTTTTGATTTAAATTTATGCACCGACCACTAACGCCAAAGATGAAGAAATTGAAGATTTTTACCAGCTTTTTGTGCAGTCTGAATTGATTAAATATACAATCAGGGTGTACTGATAATTACTGGGCATTGGAATGTCAAAGTTGGAAACAAAGAAGAAGGAACAGCAGTTGGAAAATATTGCCTTGGTGCTAGAAATGACACAAGAGATTGTATGATAGAATTTTACAAGACCGACCACTTCTTCATTGCAAATACTTTTTTCAACAACATAAATGGTGACTATACACATGAATCCCACCAGACAGAATGCACAGCAATAAAATTGACTACATCTATGGAAAGAGATGATAGAAAACTCAGTATCATCAGTCAGAAGAAGGCCAGGGGCTGACTGCAGAATGGACCATCAATTGCTCATATGTAAGTTCAAGTTGAAACTGAAGAAAATTAGAAAAAGTCCACGAGAGCCACAGTACAACCTTGAGCAAATACCACCAGAATTTACAGACCATCTAAAGAACAGATTTAATGCACTAGACGCTAATACTGAAGACCAGTTGTGGAATGACATTAAGGACATCATACGTGTAGAAAGCAAGAGGTTGTTAAAAAGGTGGGAAAGAAAGAAAAGGCCAAAATGGATGTCAGAAGAGACTCTGAAACTTGCTCTTGAACATAGAGTAGCTAAAGCAAAAGAAAGAAATGATGAAGTAAAAGAGCTGAACAGACGATTTCAAAGGGCAGCTCCAGAAGGCAAAGTTAAGTATTATAACAAAATGTGCAAAGACCTGAAGTTAGAAAACCAAAGGAAAGAACATGCTCGGCATTTCTCAAGCAAAAAGAACTGCAGAAAAAAATTCAAGCCTCAAGTTACAATACTGAAGGATTCTACAGGGAAAATATTAAATGGCACAGGAAGCATCAAAAGAAGGTAGAAAGAATACACAGTCACTGTACCAAAAAGAAGTGGGTGACGTTCAACCATTTCAGGAGGTAGAATATGATCAAGAACCAGTAGTACTGAAGGAAAAAGTCCAAGCTGCACCCAAGGCACTGGCAAAAAACAAGTTTCCAGGAGTTGACAGAATACCAACTGAGATGTTTCAACAAACAAATGCAGGGCTGGAAGTGCTCACTTGTCTATGCCAAGAAATCTGGCAGACAGCTACCTGGCCAACTGACTGGAAGACATCCATATTTTTGCCCATTCCAAAGAAAGGTGATCCAACAGAATGCAGAAATTATCAAACAATATCATTAATATCACACATAAGTAAAATTTTGCTGAAGATCATTCAAAAGCAGTTGCAGCAGTACATCAACAAGGAACTGCCAGAAATTCAAGCTGGATTCAGAAGAGGATGTGGTAGCAGGGATATCATTGCTGATGTCAGATAAATCTTGGCTAAAAGCAGAGAATACCAGAAAGATGTTTCCCTGTGTTTTATTGGCTATACAAAGGCATTCAACTCTGTGAAATGTAACAAATTATGGACACCATTGTGAAGAATGGGGATTCAGAATATATAATTGTGTTCATGAGGAGCCAAGAAGCAGTTGTGAACAGAACAAGAGGATACAGCATGGTTTAAAGTCAGGAGAGGTGTGGGTCAGGGTTGTATCCTTTCACCATACTTATTAAATCAGTATGCTGAGCAAATAATCATATTTGCTTTATGAAGAAGAACACAGCATCAGGATTGTAGGAAGACTCATTAACAACCTGTGATATGTAGATGACACAACCTTGCTTGCTGAAGGTGAGGAGGACTTGAAGCACTTAATTATGTAGGTTAACTATAGCCTTCAGTATGGATTGCACTTCAACGTAAAGAAAACAAAGATACTCACAACTGGACCAATATGCAAGTTGTCCAGGATTTCATTTTACTTGGATTCACAATCAATGCCCATAGAAGCAGCAGTCAAGAAATCAAAGTGCACATTGCGTTGGACAAATCTTCACCCGAAGACCTGTTTAAAGTGTTAAAGAGCAAAGATGTCACTTTAAGGACTAAGGTGCATCTGACACATGCCATGGTGTTTTCAATTGCCTCATATGCATGTGAAAACTGGAAAATGAATAACGAAGACCAAAGAAAAATTGATGCCTTTGAATTATGGTGTTGGTGAAGAATATTGAATATACCATGAACTGTCAGAAGAACTAACAGGTCTGCCTTGGAAGCAGTGTAGCCAGGGTGCTCCTTGGAAGTAAGGATGGAAGACTTCATCTCATGTACTTTGGACATGTTTTCAGGAGGGATCAGTCCCGGGAGAAGGACATCATGCTTGGTAAAGCAGATGGTCAGTGAAAATGGGGAGACCCTCAGTAAGATGGGTTGACATGGTGGCTGCAACAATGGGCTCAAGTTTAGCAATGATTGTGAGGATGGCACAGGACTGGGCGATGTTTCATTCTGTTGTACATAAGGTTGCTATGAGTTGGAAATGACTTGATGGCACCAAACAACAACACACAATATAGGATACAATATACATAATATGAAATATGGAGTCCCCGGGTAGCACAAATGATCAAGCACTCAACTACTAGCAGAAAGACGGGTGGTTCAAACCCACCCAGATGCCCCTCAGAAGACAGTCTTGGTGATCTGTTTCCAAAAGTTCACAGCCTTGAAAATTTATGAGGAATTTCTACTCTGCATACATGGGGTTGCCATGAGTTAGAATCAACTCGAAGACTGACAGCAGCAATACGAAATGCAATTAAAATACATTATATATATTTATATATTGGTGGTGGTCCGCTTATACTCGTCCTCTGAGGTTGGAGAGACGATATTCTAGACAATTTACAGGGAGCAGAGTGTTAAAGAAAATAGGGAGAAAACTGACACAGAAAGAGCCAGGGAGAACTCGGTTTTCCAGCAGCATAGTAGTTAAAAGCTACATCTGCTAACCAAGAGGTTGAAAGTTTGAATCTACCAGCTGCTCCTTGGAAACTCTGTGGGGCAGTTCTACTCTGTCTTATAGGGTTGCTATGAGTCGGAATTGACTTGATGGCAACAGGTTTGGTTTTGGTTTGGATTTTGACCTTGGCTCTGTGCTGGGCCCCAGAGAAGAATTTCCAGTCCAGGGGGAGAGACAGCAGCCATTTCACAGCCTAAGTGAGCAACACTTGAGGTGCTGTGGGAGGAAAATGAGTAGAGAGAGGCCAGGGGAAAAGAAAAGATACAGAAGCAGAAAAAAATTTTAGAGGGAAAAAGATGCTCTTCAGATTTTTCAAAATACAACACCTAGATTTTAAATACTGCAGAGTTAATTTTAAATGTTTTAAAATTTTCCCAATGTCTGGATGTGTAGGCATTCTTGAAAGCTTATTTTCTGCTCATTTGCTACAAAGGGAAGCTCCTATCTTTCTGCTAAAATGTGGAAGGTTTTATACATACACACACATGTACAATACCACTTATACAGTAAAACCTGCAAAAAACTAGAATCTGTGTAAGGCGGAAACCTGTCAGAGAAGGAAAACTCAAATATTTTCCATTAAAATGAGCCATGGAAAAGTGGTAAGACTGTACCCTGTCAAAGGTGGACAACTTGCAAAACCTGGAACAAGAAGGCAGTCCTGTAGAGTTCTGGCTTTCATAGGTTTTGCTGTATAAATTTAAAATTCAAACACCTTTTCAAAACATTATATAATTTACAAAGCTATATACAAATGAAAGGATATATATGAAACTCATTAGAGTTGTTACCTATAGGTTGAAGTAGAAAGTGAATGCGGAACGAACATTAAAGGAAATAAATAAGAACTGGGTCTTGTCCCAGAGATGATAGCATGCTATATGTGGTATACAGGACCCTAGGCATATATTTTTTTGTAGGACCCCACCTCCATAACAATTTGAGTCATCCTAAATCACCACGACAGTACTATTGTGGTGGCCAAATTTCACATGATCCCCTTTCTGGAACCTGGGGCAGGCCTGATCAGTACCACTTACTATCAAGTGGATTCTGATTCATGGCAACCCCATATGTGTCAGAGTAAAAATGTACTCTGTAGAGTTTCCAATGGCTGATTTTTTAAAAGCAGATCTTCAGGGTTTACTTCCAAGGCACCTATGAGTGGACCTGAACTGCCAGTCAAGCTCTGTTAACCATTTGTACCACCTAAGGACTCCTTTGAAGCCTGAAAACAACCTTAAAGGCATGAACTTTTGGGACATCTGGTCAACACCATGTGGTAGGTTGGAGAGTGTCCCAAAGGGAGCAACAGGTGACTCCAGATAGTACCAGCCCCAGTAAGGGAATCTAGAAAATTTTAAGAAAGGTGTTCCAAAGCAGGGGTTCCCTGAAAAACAGAGGTCCTACTTGCCCGGGTCTAAGATGGTACTGCCATAGGGTGAGGAGTATGATTAACTCATCCCTCTGCGTTTGAAGGGAGGAAAATAAGTCTTGTCAATCCAATACTGATTACTTGGTAGGTTTCTTTTTTCTGGAAGACTAGGATTTTCTCTTTATCTTTGATATTCAAAAGCTATACTACAAGTATGCTATGCTTTGTTTGTTTGCTTGTTTGGTTTGCTTTGGCTTGGCTCAACTTAGTTTGGCTTGAAATAGAATTCCTCTAGTCTTTTTTTTTTTTTGGTTTATTGCCTATATGGAGCCCTGGTGGAACATGGTTAAGAGCTCAACTGCTAACCAAAATGTTGGCAGTTCAAATCCACCAGCTACTCCTTGGAAATACTATGGGGCAGTATTACTTTGTCTTATAATGTTACCATGAGTCAGAATCAACTCGATGGTAAAGGTTTTGGTGTGAGTTTTTGATTGTCTATATAACTGTTTTCTTTTTACAAAATGGCATTATAATGTTTCTTGTAATCTTGCTTTTTCTTCTTTAAGTGTATATGTCATTTCCCCACATTTTTATATAATTTTGAGGACATAGTTAATTATTTATATTATTTTATATTTATAAATCATAGTTTAATCTTTTTTATGTTAACAGCAAGCATTAGGACCTAACTGTTTTAAAATAACACCATTATGAATTTTCTTATACTCATCTCTGATTATTTCCTCAAATACCTAGAAGTTGGATTCCTGGATCAAATGATATAAACATATTTATGACTTTGCTACGTATTGTTAAAATTGTCTTCATACCAATTTGAACTCATATTAATAATTTATAAGAGAATCTGACTTTTTTCACTGCTGCCAACACTGTTATCACTTAAAAAATCTTCAATTTTTCCAGTGTTATTTTGCATGTCTTTGAATATTAATAATACCAATTATTTCATGTATATGTGGATCATTTGTATTTATTCTTTTATGAATATCCTGTCCTTATCTTTTAACATCCAAAGATGCTCAAAACAACTTTATAGATTTATGACAACAATAATGACAAGTATATGTTTTATATTGCAAATATATTTCCCAATTCTCATTTACGTTTTATTTTGCTTACAGTATTTCTGATACAAATTTAAGTAAATTTATTAATGTATTTTTTATTATTATTTATTCTTTTGTGTTATTCTTAAAAAGTACTTGCCTATTCCCAAGGCCAGGTATGTGTGTGTGTGTGTATATATATATATATGTATATATGTATATGTATATATGTGTATATATATGTATACACACATACACGCACACACACTTTTTTTTTTATAGCCAATTGAGAGTAAGTTACTGATACCATGATACCTTGCCCCTAAATACTTCAGCATGTTTCTCCTAAGACCAAGTATATTTTCCTTCCTAATCATGATCATAATTAAATTCAGGAAATTTAATGTTGATTTAATACTATCATCTGAAATGTATTTTATGCTTAATTTTTCTAATTGTTCCAGTAACACTTTTATAGCACTCTTTCCCCCAATTCAGGATGATACATTGCATTTCATTGTCATGTCTCTTTAGTCTTCCTTAATCTGGAGCACTTCCTTAGCTTTTGTCTCAGGACACTGATATTTTTGAAGAGTATATTCAGTTATTTTGAAGGATGTCCCTCAATTTGGGTTTGTTTTTTCTGGATTAGGCTCGAATTATCATTTCTTGGTGAAAATGTGTCTTCTCTCTTAGAGTAGCACTCTGGGCTATGGAGCCTGACAAGAATTGGTTTGAAATCCTGCCTCTGCAATTTCCTGGCTGTGTGGTCTTGGGCAGATAACTTAACTCCTCCCAGCATCCTTGTCCTCATCTGTAAAAAAACAAAACAAAACAGTGGTTAAAGCAATTGGCTGCTAACCAAAAAGTGGGAGGTTCAAAACCACCAGGACCTTATAGCCTTTGAAACCCTATGGGGCAGTTCTACTCTGCCCTATAGCATTGCTATGAGTTGGAATTGACTTGACAGCTGTGGGTTTGGTTTTTGCTTTTATTGTAAAGATTGAGGGACTTAGTGAATTTAAAAATCCTAAAACAATACCTGACTTCTGAAAAGTGTTTAATTGTTTTTAGTGCAAATATCAATTAGACTAACATTGTAAAAATTGAGTAATTATAAAGAATTTTTTTGAGCAATGGTGTCATTTTGGAGTAGTGGTGTAACCTCTACCCCAAGAGTGCTTTGGGAGGTATAATTTCTAAAATTTGGAAAAATAAGAAACATTAATTCATAGACACACCTTGTCTAATGTAGCTTCTTCACAGGGGGGACTAGTCATAACCAGACACACCAGATAATTCCTGCCCGGGTATCGCCGGTGTATCTCACTACATAGATCCCAGGCATTCTTCACAATACATAATTTCAAGTTGATACACAAAAGATCTGGTGAAGGGGTTGATCTCTAGAGAGGCTGTCTAAATAAGGGGACCCTGTCATTTGAAAGGAATGAAAGCAATTGGGAAATATTATGATGTAGTACTTGAACATGTGATGCAAATTAAGTTATCATTAATGATGCATTATGCCTTAGTAGAATCTTTAAATAATATTGCTAATATCTGTTTATAAATAATTATAAAAATCAGAAAGCTGTTTGTAAGAAAATTATCATTTGCCAATTATTTTCATTGAAGATATCTATACCCTAAGACCTAGCAATTTCACTTCTAGAAGATAGCAGAAATCAGAATCAAGCCAAATGTTTATCAATGAATGAATGGATAAACTGAGATTTATCTAAGAAATAAATACCATAAAGCTGTTAAAATAATTGAACCAGATTTTTGTGTATCCACATGGATACATCTCAAAACATGGTATTGACTAAAAAGTTTTTGGCAAAAAAATACCCACAGTATGAATGCGTTGATGTAAATTCTGAAGACACATCACCAATACCAAAAAACCAAACCAAACCCATTGCCATTGAGTTGATTCTGACTCATAGCAACCCTATATACTATGTATGGCTTACACAAACGGAGCAAGTGAATAAAATATAAAGAAGAGACACAAGAACTTTAGAAAAGTGGTAATCTCTGTGGAGAGAGGCAAGAGAATAGAATTAAGAGATGTTTAAAAGGCTTATCTGTAGTCTATTTCCTAAAAAAAAAAAAAAAGCAATGAAATAAATATTCCAAAATTTTTAACATTTACTGAATCTAGTTTTTTTTAGTGGTGTGAGTAGAGATATTTGTTATATCATAATCTGTACTGTTCAAAATGTTTCATGATAAAATAGAAAACTAAGAGAAAAAAATCTTTCTATTCAAATATAATTTATGTCTGCACCATCTTTTCTCTTCCTTTGGTTGTAAATCCTTCCAAAGCAGGAAGCAGGAGGTTTTTCACACAGTGACTGATTTCTTGGGACCAGAGGCCATTGTGAGATCACAGTTAGAGCTCGATAAATATTTGTTGGATGAAGAGTTCAAGCAGACTTTCACTGAGCTCCACCGCTGCAGGCTCCATGCTGAGTGTTGCCCTCAGGAGCTTACAAACTAGAGTGGAGACAGGTGCAGGCGCCTAACTGGACTGGGCAAGGGGATACCTTTATGCAGCAAGTATACAGCCAAGGGGATTAATTCTGACCAGGATTGCTGGGGAGGGCCAAACTGTGATTAAATTTCACTCAGCCTAATGATTCTCTTTGGGATAAGAGGCTGCTTGCCCAGGAGACTTGGTTAAAATATTAATGTGTTACCTGGAGGGAGTAACTCATCAAGCCACCATCCTTTACCATCATATCAGCAGGCTGAGTTTATCAGACTGGCCCCAAGACTCAGCTATGCTGAGACAAGTCAAAACTTATAGTGCCAGAGATTGGTTTCTGAGTCAAAGGAATGTCTGTTATTGAAACAGAAGCTGGAAAGTACAGTTTAGGGGCAGGCTTTGAGATGTGCTGACCACTGGAAAGTAGTGTGAAGAAGACATCAAGTGGGAACTTGTGAGTGAAAGGAGTAAGGTAGATAATAACACCACCGCCCGTCAGTTTGTCATACTGTGGTGGTTTGTAGTTGCTGTGATGCTGAAATCCACACCACCAGTATTTCAAGTATCAGTAGGGTCACCCATGGTGGACAGGTTTCACTGGAGCTTCCAGACTGAGACAGACTAGGAAGAAAAGCCTGGAGATCTACTTCTGAAAATTAGCCGGTGAAAACTCTATGGATCATGACAGAATATGGTCCAGTATGGTGGTAGAAGGAACCCTGGTCATGCAATGGTTAAATGCTTGCCTGCTAACTGAAAAGTTGGTGATTTGAACTTGCCAGCAGCTCCCTGGGAGAAAAGACCTGATGATACACCCCTGTAAAGATCACAGGCTAGGAAACCCTATGGAGCAGTCTGACTCTGTCACACAGGGCCACTATGAGCTGGAATCGACTCCACAGCATACAACAACAATGTAGTGCTGGAAGATGAGCTCAGCCCCCTTGGTTGGAAGGCACTCAAAACACACAGTGATTGCAACAATGGATTCGAGTAACCCAACGATTGTAAAGATGGTATAGGACCAGGCAACATTTCATTCTGTTGCACATGGGGTCACCATGATTTGGGGCCCACTTGATGGCAATGAACAACAACAAACAATAACAAGGAAGGTGGGACAGGGCCACAGGTTTAGGGCACAAGACAGAGAAGACAAGCATTAGCTGGTTCATTCATCAGAATTTAGGCAATGTGATTCTGTGTTCTTTTCAGCCTCAATAATTTATAACATAGTAAACTCTCTTAGTGAATGCCCAAGTACTGCCTGGAAAGGCTGCTGCGGGTGGTAAATGACAGAGCTGCCCCAAGCAAGCCTCTTGCTTTCTGCATTACTTCCAGTGATGGAGGCAGCTGTCTCCAAGTTGGCCATTGGGACCTGCCTGTGCTGCCTCGTAGCTCTTTAGGCTAAGACTGAATGCTTTGATTGTGTCTCCAGTTTTTGACAGTTCCCTCTGATGCAGTCTTGTCCATATTTGACCAACCCCCCAGGCAGGATGTTAAGTTTGTGGTGGGTAAAAACAACTTTTTTGAGGGTGAGCCACAGGGGATTTATAATCCCACTTACCAAGGGTACAATTCGTGGATATCTCATGCATACTCTAAATCCCTTCTTGCCTTTATTTTTCTTATTCAAGACTTGGAGAGTTGTGTTACCTCTTCAAAGAAATCTCCCTAGGGTGGGTTAAGAGGTCCCTTCCCAAAGCATCCCATAATACTGCTTTGTGTTGCTACCCTTTCACTTACATCATTATACTGTTTCCCATCTGCCTGTCTGGTGAAGTTTCTAAGGGTAGTGGCTTTTCCTTCTTCATCTTTGTCTACACAGTCTTTAGCACAGTGCTGGGCACATAGATGGTGCTTGCAACATTAGTAGAACAGAATCAAGCTGGTAATGAACTGGACACTCCTGTTCTCTATTTGTTACACTCTGGCCCACTGATTTTCTTTTTTCTGTTTGTTTTGTTTTACTGGATTGAGTACATAAGCAATATGTAAAAGCATTCTCCTTGTAAAAATTCAAGCAAAAGTATATAGAGTAAAAGGCACAAGTCCGCATGTATCTCCCCTGCCTCACACCCCAGCCCCACTGCCCTCACCAGAGGCTGCTGCTATTATCATCAGCTGGGTGTGAATTCTCTCAGAAGTTCTCTACACACACTCTGCACTGCCTTCTAAATTCCTTGACGGGTGTATTCACATGAACATGGAATCATCCTAAGAAATGCAACTTCCAAATAACGCAAAGGAGCCCAGAAATATACTTACAAGGCTTCCCTTGCTGTTCAAAAGCCAAACGAAACAAAAATTTTGCACAATCACACATCCAGGATGCAACACCTCATATCGTAAAAACAGTACTTTGTGGCACAATCCTGTTTCTTCCATTTCCAACAGTTATATAGGTCCCCACCTGCTGACAACACATACTATCAGTGGGAAAGCAACTTCCTAAGAAACCTGAGAGGTGGAAAATACAGGTGGATGAACGTACATCCCATTACCCATGAAAAGGTAAAGACAAAAAGCTGAAGACACAATAAGGCAGAGACACATGGACAGTGCAGTGCAGCTTATAGACACATGGCACACGCACAATAACATACCCATCTCTGAGGCCCTGCAGAGCCAGCCCATCAGTCTATGGATCAGAAGCCTCGTTCTCTCATCTTGTTAGATACATAGGCCCTCATTTCCTGCTGGCAGAAAAATATTTTCCTTTTTTTCTATTCTTACTACCTTCCAATCACTTGTCACATAGCCAGCCTGAAAACTGGTTTGAGGTGGTAGACCAAGCCCCATACAGGTGTTTTATTTACTCCTGTTTGTACTAGGCCACCCACAGGCAATTGAACTGCCTAATGAGGGAAGCACAGTTAGAACAAGTTCCTGCAGGAATAACAGTGAGGAGCAGGCTCACCTTGCTCACACATTATCTGAAGCTAATTGGAAGGGAGGAGTTCCTCCTTGGCCCAAGGATCAAAAAGAGCCTCCATTTCCTACTAAGGGTATACACTGAATCTGAAGGCTACACTGTCAGCTCTGAGAGAATGGAATACTCATCATACACTGTCTCAGTCATCTAGTACTGCTGTAACAGAAATACCACAAATGGATGCTTTTAACAAACAAATTTATTCTTTCGCAGTCTAGCAGGCTAGAAGTCCAAATTCAGGGTGTCAACTCTAGGGGAAGGCTTTTTCTCCTGTCAGCTCTGGAGGAAGGTCCTTGCAATCAGTCTTTCCCTGGCCTAGCAGCTTCTCTGTGCAGGAACCCCACGTCCAAAGGACAGGCTCTGCTTCCGGTGCTGCTTTCTTGGTGGTATGAGGTCCCCCCTCCCACCCCCTCTCTGCTTGCTTACCTTTCCTTTTATCTCTTATAAGACAAAAGGTGATGTAGGCCACACCCCAGAGAAACTCCCTTTACATTGGATCAGGGATAATGACCTGAGTAAGTGTGTTACATCCCACCCTAACCTTCTTTAACATAATATAAGCTTGCCTCATTAACCATAGGCAGAGATTAGGATTCACAACACATAGAAAATTACATTAATAATAAAACGGAGGACAACCACACAGATCCTGGGAATCATGGCTTAACCAAGGTGACACACATTTTGGGGAACACAATTCAATCCATGACACACACCTTAAATTGAAAGAACTATACCACGAATATTTTTTTTTTCAAATAAAATATAAAATTTTCTCATGAAAAGGACAATTACATTTATCCCTTTTTTGGCATGAAAAGCATTAATTTGGTAAATGTAAACAATTACAATACCCTGCACTTTTTGAAATCCTGTAGTAGCATTTTTTAATATATATATTTATAAATTTTTATTGTACTTTAAGTGAAAGTTTACAGCTCAAGTTAGTTTCTCATACAAAAATTTATACACATATTGTTATGTGACCCTAGTTGCAATCCCCATAATGTTATAGCACACTCCCCCTTTTCACTCCTGGTTTCCTGTGTCCATTCAACCAGCTACTATCCCTTTCTGCCTTCTCATCTTGCCTCTTGACAGGAGCTGCCCATTTAGTCTCATGTATCTACTTGAACTAAGAAGCACACTCTTCATGAGTATTATGTTTTATAGTCCAGTCTAATCTCTGTCTGAAGAGTTGGCTTTGGGAATGGTTTAAGTTCTGGGTTAACAGAAAGTCCAGGGGTCATGTATGCTGGGGTTCCTTTATTCTCAGTCAGACCATTAATTCTGGTCTTTTTATATGAATTTGGGTTCTATCTCCAACTTTTCTCCTGCTCTGTAAGAGACTCTCTGTTGTGTTCCCTGTCAGGGCATTCATTGGTGGTAGCCAGGTACCGTCTAGTTCTTCTGGTCTCAGGTTGATGGATTCTCTGGTTCATGTGGCCCTTTTGTCTCTTGGGGTAGTATTTTCCTTGTGTCTTTGGTGTTCTTCATTCTCCTTTGCTCCAGGTGGGTTGGCACCAACTGATGCACCTTAGATGGCTGCTCACTAGCTGTTAAGACCCCAGATGCCATTTACCAATGTGGGATGCAGAACATTTTCTTAATAAACTTTGTTATGCCAATTGACCTAGATGTCTCCTGAAACCATGGTTCCCAAATTGCTGTCCCTGCCACTCTGTCCCTGGAAGTGTTTGGTTGTGTTCAGGAAATTTCTTAGTTTTTGGTTTAGTCCAATTGTGTTGCAATGAACATGGGTGTGCATATATCTATTCGTGTGATGGCTCTTATTTCTCTAGGATATATTCCAAGGAGAAGATTGCTGGATCTTATGGTATTTCCATTTCTAGCTTTTTAAGGAAGCACCAAATCGATTTCCAAAGTTGTTGTACCATTTTACACTCCCATCAGCAGTGTCTAAGTGTTCCAGTCTCTCTACAACCTCTCCAACATTCATTACTTTGTATTTTTTGGATTAATGCTAGCCTTGTTGTGGTGAAATGGTATCTTATTGCAGTTCTGATTTGTGTTTCTCTAATGATCATCATGAGCATTCCCTCATGTATTTGTTAGCTGCCTGAATGTCTTCTGTGGTGAAGTGCCTGTTCATATCCTTTCCCCATTTTTAAAATTGGATTATTTGTCTTTTTGTTGTTGAAGTTTTACAGTATTTTGTAGATTTTAGATTTAGACTGTAGATTAGACCGTGACAGGATATGTCGTAGCCAAAATATTTTTCCCAGTCTGTAGGTTGTCTTTTTACTCTTTTGGTGAAGTATTTTGATGAGCATGAGTGTTTGATTTTTAGGAGCTCCCAGTTATCCAGTTTCTCTTCTGGCATTTGTGCGTTGTTATGTTATGTATTCTGTATATGCCATATATTAGGGCGTTTAGAGTCTCCCTATTTTTCTTCCATGATCTTTATTGTTTTAGATTTTTTACTTAGGTCTTTGATCCATTTGGAGTTAGTTTTTGTGCCTGATGTGAGGTATGCATCTTGTTACATGTTTTTTTTTGCAGATGGATATCCCCTTATGCTAGCACCATCTGCTAAACAGATTGTCTTTTCCCCAATTAACGGACTTTGGGCCTTTGTTAAATATCCACAGCTCACAGGTAGGTGAATTTACATCTGGATTCTCAATTCTGTTCCATTGGTTTATCTATGTATCTGTTGATGTACCAGTACCAGCCTGTTTTGACTACCCTGGCAGTATAATAGGTTCTAAAATCAGGTAGTGGGAGGCCTCCCACTTTATTCTTCATCTTCAGTAATGCTTTACTTATCCAGGGCCTCTTCCCTTTCCATATGAAGTTGGTGATGTTTCTTCATCCCATTAAAAAATATCATTGCAATTTAGATAGGGATTGCATTGTATTTGTAGATTGCTCTGGGTAGAATTGACATTTTCACAATGTTGAGTCTTCCTATCCATGAGCAAGGTATGTTTTCCCACTTATGTAGGTCTCTTTTGCTTTCTTGCAGTAGCATGTTGTAGTTTTCTTTGTATGTGTCTTTTACGTCTCTGGTTAGATTTATTCCTAAGTATTTTATCTTCTTGGGGGCTACTGTAAATGGTATTGATTTGGTGACTTCCTCCTTGAAGTTCTCTGTGTTGGTGTAGAGGAATCCAGCTGATTTTTGTCTGTTTATCTTCTATTCTGATACTTTGTTGAAATCTTCTATTAGTTCCAGCAGTTTTCTTGTGGATTCTTTGGGGTTTTCTGTGTATAAGATCATATCACCTGCAAATAGAGATACTTTTACTTCTCCTTACCAATATGGATTCCCTTTGTTTCTTTTTCTTGCCTAATTGCCCTGGCTAGGATCTCCAGCACAATGTTGAATAAGAGTGGTGATAAAGGGCATCCTTGTCTGGTTCCCATTCCCAAGGGGAATGATTTCAGACTCTCTCCATTTAGAATGATGTTGGCTGTTGGCTTTGTATAAATGCCCTTTCTTATGTTGAGGAATTTCTCTTCTATTCAAATTTTGTTGAGAATTTTTATCATGAACGAATGTTTCACTTTGTCAAATGCCTTTTCTGCATCAATTGATAAGATCATGTGGTTCTTGCCTTTTGTTGTATTTATGCAATGGATTACACTGATTGTTTTTCTAATGTTGAACCATCCTTGCATACCTGGTGCGAATCCCACTTGGTCATGATAAATTATTTTTTTTATATGTTGAATTCTATTGGCTAGAATTTTGTTGGGGATTTTTGCATCTATGTTCATAAGGGATATTGGTCTGTAATTTTCTTTTTTTGTGGTGTCTTTACTTGGTTTTGGTATCAGGGTTATACTGGCTTCATAGAATGAGTTTGGGAGTACGCCATCCTTTTTCGTGCTCTGAAATACCTTTAGTAGTACTGGTATTAATTCTTCTCTCAAAGTTTGGTACAATTCTCCAGTGAAGCTGTCAGGGTCAGGGCTTTTTTGTTGTTGTTGTTGGGATTTTTTTTAAACTACCTTTTCAATCTCTGCTTTTGTTATAGGTTTGTTTAGTCATTCTACCTCTGTTTATGTTAGTTTAGTTAGGTAGTGTGTTTCTAGAAATTTGTCCATTTTCTCCAGGTTTTCAAATTTGTTGGGGTACAATTTTCACAGTATTCTGTTACGACTCCTTTAATGTCAGTTGGTTCTGTTGTGGCATTGCCCATCTCATTTCTTATTTCGGTTATTTACCTCCTCTCCTGTTTTTCTTTTGTCAGTTTGGCCAATGGCTTATCAATTTTGTTGGGTTTTTCAAAGAACCAGCTTTTGGTCTTGTTAACTCTTTCAATTGTTTTTCTATTCTCTATTTCATTTATTTCTGCTCTAATTTTTTATTATTTGCTTTCTTCTGTTGTCAGAGGGCTTCTTTTGCTGCTCTCTATTTGTTCGAGTTGTAGGGTTAATGTTTTGATTTTGGACCTTTCTTCTTTTTGGATGTGTGCATTTATTTGTATAAGTTGACCTCTGAGCACTGCTTTTGCTGTGTCCCAAAGGTTACATCAAGATGTGTTTTCATTCTAATTTGATTCTTTGAATTTCTTTATTTTGTCCTTGATTTCTTCTATAACCCAGTAGTTTTTAAGCAAGGTGTTGTTCAGTTTCTATGTATTCGATTTGTTTTCCTTGCTTTTTCTGTTATTGATTTCTACTTTTATGGCTTTATGGTCAGAAAAGATGCTTTATAATATTTTGATGTTTTGAATTCTGGTAAGGCTTGCTTTGTGGCATAATACGTGGTCTATTCTGGAGAATGTTCCATGTGCGTTGGAAAAGGAAGTATACTTGGCTGCTGTTGAGTGGAGTATTCTATATATGTCTATGACATCAAGTTGGTTGATTGTGGCATTTAGGTCTTTCCGTGTCTTTATTGAGCTTCTTTCTTAATGTGCTGTCCTTCACTGAGAATGGTGTGTTAAAGTCCCCTACTATTACTGTGGAGCTGTCTCTCTTTTCAGTGCTGTTAGAGTTTATGTATTTTGGAGCCCTGTGGTTGGGTGTGTAAGTATTTATTATGGTTATGTCCTCCTGGTGTATTGACCCTTTAATCATTATATACTGTTCTTTCTTATCCTTTGTCATGGATTGTTAAAGTCTATTTAGTCAGAGATTAATATTGCTGCTCCTGCTCTTTTTGATTCTTGTTTCCTTGATATATTTTTTCCATCCTTTGAGTTTTAGTTTGTTTGTGTCTTTGAGTCTAAGGTGTCTCTTGTAGACAGCATACAGATGGATAGTGTTTTTTTAATACATTCTGCCACTCTCTGTCTTTTTATTGGTGCATTTAGTCTATTTACATTCAGCGTAATTATGGATAGGTATGAGTTTTTATGAGTTTAGTGCTGTCATTCTGATGCATTTTTGCGTGTGTGTTGTTGACAGTTTCTTTGTTCCACTTAATTTTCTGTGCTGAGTCATTTTTCCATATGTATTTACTTTTCATTTTTTTCATTGTTGTTGATTTTGTATTTGCTGAGTCTTTGTTTTTCTTTTTTATTTTGTTGTGTGGGTTTGTTAGTTTCCTTTGTGGTTACCTTAATATTTACCCCTATATTTCTAAGTTTAAACCAATCTTTTATTTCTTGATATTGCTTTGACTTCCTCTCCATATGAAAGATCTATGACTACACTTTTTAGTCCCTCTTTTTTGTTTTAATGTTGTCATCTTTTACACATTGATGTCTCTGTTTCCTATTTTCAGTGTTTTAGCTTTGATTTATTTTTTTGACTCCCCTATCTGGGTTGATATCTGGTTGTTCTGTCTTCTGTTCTAGTCTTGGGTTGCTGCCTGATGTTATTTATTTTCTAACAGGAGGACTCCCTTTGGTATTTTTTGTAATTTTGGTCTGGTTTTTACAAATTTCCTAAACTTCTGTTTTTTTTTTTCTGGAAATGCCCTAATTTCGCCATCATATTTGAGAAATAGTTTTGCTGGATATATAATTCTTGGGTGTTAATTTTTTTCTTTCAAGGCTTTATATATGTCATCCCATGCCTTCTTGCCTGCATGGTTTCTGCTGAGTAGTCAGAGCTTAGTCTTATTGACCCTCTTTTGAGGATGACTTTTTGTTTATTTCTATCTGCTCTTAAAATTCTCTCTTTATCTTTGGTTTTGGGAAGTTTGATTATAATATGTCTTGGTGACTTTCTTTTGGGATCTACCTTGTGTGGGGTTTGATGAGCTTCTTGAATAGATATCTTCTCATCTTTCACAATACCAGGGAAGTTTTCTGCCAACAAATGTTCAACAATTCTCTCTGTATTTTCCATTATCCCACCCTGTTCTGGTACTCTAATCACTCATAGGTTATTCCTCTTGATAGAGTCTCACATAATTCTTAGTGTTTCTTCATTTTTTTTTAATTCTTTTTATTTTTCCTCAAATAAGTTGGTGTCAAGTGCTTTATCTTCAGTCTCACTAATTCTAACTTCCATTTCCTCAATTCTGCTCCTATAACTTTCTATTGAGTTGTCTAATTCTGAAATTTTATTGTTAATCTTTTTGATTTCTGTTTGCTGTCTCTCTATGAATTCTTGCAGCCTGTTAAATTTATTATGCTCCTGTATAACCTTATTAAGTTCCTCTGTTGCTTTGTCTGTGTGTTCCTTGGCTTGATCTCCTTCCTGATCTCTTAAAGAGCTCTATATATTAATCTTTTGAATTTTACCTCCAGTAATTCTAAGAAGTTATTTTCTCTGGGAGGTTTCTTGGTTCTTTGTTTTGGTTGCTTGCTGAAGGTTTGTCTCTTTATGTGATTTGATATTGACTGTTGTCTCTGAGCCACCAATAAGCTATTTTATTTATTTATTTTATGTTTGCTTACTGTGTTCTAGCTTCTTGTTTTGTATTGTTTTGATATACTCAAATAGGCCGTCATGTGAGGTTGTTTGATTATTGGCATCTTTGAAGCTCTCATGTTCTGTGACCAGGTAGTTAGAGCTGTTACTAGGTATGTGAGCCTAGGAGTCTGTTTACTTTTCTTGTATGGATTCAGTTTAGGTGTCCACGTCTTTGGTCACCGAGTATGTGGTGCAGGCTTTCACCTACAGCCCTAGATGGGCAGGGGTAATTGGAGTAGGCACAGGTATCTGGCTGCAGTAGGGGGTCATATGCTGAACAAAGCAGGGGCCTAACAGCTGCCTCTGAGTGCCTGGGTAGAAGGTGTGTCCCTGTTCCCTACAGCATGTAGGTGAGTGGGTTTTGCAGCTGGACTATGGGCATCCAATACTGTTGGCTGTAAGAACTGGGAGGCATCATTTATTCTTGGGCCCCTGTCACAGGTGGCTAGGTGGAGTGGGTGGGGCCACCAGTCCTCAGGCCCCTGATGTGGGTAGGTGAGAACCCTGCTTAATGGGCAGGATGGTATCAAATGTCACGAATCTGCCACTCCTCTTAGTTGTTGCAGTTGAAAATAGGCTTCAGTTATAGACCCTGTTGTACTATGCTAACAAGGGCCTACACTGTTGAAATGGGCCCACACAGGTCTAGGCAGAGGTGAAAGGCATTTGAAGTCCTGTGCCTAGGCAAAGGGGGTATGCCTGCCCTGAGTTCCTGGCTTAGGGGAGCTGGCAGATTATTTTTTTCATGTTTGTTCATTTGTTCCCTCTCCAAAGCCAGAAGAATAGCTCGGAGCACGTGATAGGTCCAACTTCCACCCCACGGGCACAGCACTTGCTGAAGCCAGACTGGGACCTGGAGCAGAGTGGGGAGGGGGCAGATAAATGGAAGAGGGATAATTTCCAGAGAGGGGAAGGTTTTTTTCTGATTCGTGCAGTAGGTTACATGCTTGTACTTAACTTTCACTGATTCAGCACTGCTTCTCCCTGTTTTCAGAGGCTTGAGCAGACTCTCTACTGCTCAGTTTTTTCCCAATGTAGAAAATGCATCCCAAGTGCTACTGCTTGCCTCAGCCCACTTGCGCCAGCCAATTCAGCCTACAGGCTGTCTGCCAGGTCAGGTCTGGCAAATTCTCACTGCTTCTGAACTGTCTCTCCCTCCCGCTGCTGCTCAGTCTGACTCCTCAACTTCGTCTTTGATATTCAGGGCTCCTGGATCTTCATATATCATCAATTCACTTGTTTTTCTGGTCTTTGTTGTAAGAGAGACCATAGGAAGTGTCTGACTACTCTGTCATTTTGGCCCAGCCTCCTAATTTATATTTTTATATATAGACACTCTTAGAATCCCAGCACATACTTTGGCTAATATTACTTTCCACTTAAAAAGTAGGAAAGCAGAGAGAATGGCCATATGTTTGTTCACTACACTTACTACTTAATTTTTACAAGTTCTTCTTCTTGCAAGTTTTACAAATATTTTATTATTTTTCCCTTCCACTAAGGGCTGCCCCAGGCCATTTTCACATCCCGCCTTGTCCAGCTGTATCCTCAGTCATTAACTAGAATAACTTTATTTACCTAAGTTTTTAATACTTCCCTAAATCTTTCTGAGGTGTAATATCTTTCAGGGGGCCTTTGGTGTCCTCATTTGAAGCCCTCACTCCATAAATCCTCTGGGGTTCTAACTCTTTTCCCACTCATCCCTTTTCAGCAGCCCCACTGGTACTTCTCCTTTGAATCCTAAGACTTAGGTATAGATGAGAAACTTACTGAACTTTGATTTTACTGCTTGTTTTGCCAGTTGAATAACTTTACAATACTCAAAAGCAGAAATTCTGTTTAAAATCTAGACGCCTCTATATCACTCTTCCAGGAGAAGTATTTTGAATAAGTTGATTGGTAACAGCTGTTGCCAAATGGAATGTGGCACACACATGCCCTTTGGAAGGCAGCTCAGAAGCTGTAGAGGAGGAAGGTTGGTGGTGCTGTGGGAAAGGAGGGACTGGGAGGGGGATAAACCTAAAGCAGTCTATGCCAAGACATAATAATAAGACTTCAGTACCTAAAGAGAAATGAAACATTAAATGTAGAGGAATAATGATTTGAATGACAGTGGATTTTTCATCAGAAACCATGGAGGTCAGTAGGAAGGAACACAACACTTTTCAGGTGCTGAAAGAAAAGAACTGTCAACCCAGAATCTTATGTCAAGGAAAACATACTTCAGGAATGAAGGGGAACTCAAGAAAGACATTCTCAGATGAAGAAAAACTAAGAGATTTTCTTGTCAATAGATCTAAAAGAATAGCTTTAAAAGTTCTTCAAACATAAAGGAAATGATAAAAGAAGCTTGGAAAATCAAGAATGAAGAAACAACAATGGAAAGAGTAAATATAATATCATATATTCGTAGGATATAATAGCCTATCCTTCTCTAAGTGTTGTAAATTATGTTAGATTGTTGAAGCAAAATTTTAAAAACATTTCCTGATGTGTCTTTCAATATATGAAGAAGAAATACTTAAGATAGTTATACTATAAGGGGGAAGAAGGGTAAAGAGACCTAAATGGAGGTAAGATTTCTGCACTTTACTCAAACTAGTAAAATGTTGACACTAGAGGCTGTGATAAGTTACATAAGTATAATGCAATACCTACAGCAGCAAAAAAAAAAAAAATTTTTTTTATATATAAAGAGACGCACTCAGAAAGACTAGAGGGAAATCAAAATAAAATATTAAAGAATACTCATGCAAACATCTCCAACTATAATTTTGGGTTTGTTTATTTCTCCTTTCAGATCCACAGTGGTTAAGACCTCAGGTTGCTAACCAAAATGCTGGTAGTTCAAATCTACCAGTTGCTCCTTGGAAACCCTATGGGACAATTCTACTCTGTCCTATAGGGTCACTACAAGTCAGAATTGACCCGATAGCAATGGATTTTTAATCAAAATTTTGGCAGCCATTAATTGCATGTATGTGTTTTGTTTTTAAACTTGACAAATGATTCTAAAGTTCATCTGGAAAAAATAAATATGGAAGACTAATCAGGAAAATTCTGAAAAAGAACTGCAGGGAACTAGTCTTATGGTATTATTGCAAGAAAATATAGGCAGAGAGTGTAACAAAATACAGGATCTGTGCTAATTCCAAATATGTACATCACTTTAATATGTGATAATGGAGAAAAGATGGTTTTTTTTTTCAACGAATACTGTCAATAAAAGTAATCAGACCTTATTACTAGAGTGTCCAGTTTACTAGCTGGGTTCATATGTTATAGTCTATCTGCTAGGAGTCATGGGAAAAAAGTATCTGACCTCTTCAAGTCTTGGTCAATAGGAGACTGAACAAATAAATTCTGGTATGCCCATGCAGCTGTTGAGAAGAACTGAGATAGGTCTGTATGTAACAGTATAGGAAGATGTCCAAGATACATTATAGTTTTAAGTGGAAAAAAATATATAAGATATTAAATAAAAAGTTTATCCTTCTGATTATAATTTATACTAAAAATTTTTGTAAAGATGCACAAGGAACTGCTAAGAATGGTTGCCACGAACAAGTGAGACTTGTGTGAAAAAAACAAACTTCTATTTTCCATTCTATTGATAATTGTTTGATGTATTTTATAAAAGAATGTATATTGTATTTTAAAAATCATAAATTTAATTGACTTAATTCCAGTTGAACTTTCATTTGAGAAAAAAAAACCTTTTTATTAATTAGATTTTATTAAGTGCTTTGGGAAATATCTAAGACAGTATTTGATACAGAAGAATCACAATGTAAATGAATGTTTTCTTAGGAGTAAAAGCATTTAGCTAAGTGCATCTTTATGAAACGGAATGCTTAAAGATCAATATCCTAGGCATTAGTGAGCTGAAGTGGACTAGTATTGTCCCCTTTGAATCAATTATACAGTCTACTATGCTGGGAAAGATGAATTGAAGAGGAATGGCATTGCATTCATTGTCAAAAAGAACATTTCAAGTATCCTGAAGTACCATGTTGTCAGTGATACGATAATGTCCATACGTCTACAAGGAAGACCAGTAAATATGACTATTATTCAAATTTATGTACCAACCACTAATGCCAAAGATGAAGAAATTGAAGATTTTTACCAACCTCTGCAGTCTAAAATTGATCAAACATGCAATTGAGATGCATTGATAATTACTGGTGATTGAAATACAAAAATTAGAAATGAAGAAGGATCGGTAGTTGGAAAATATGGCCTTGATGATAGAAACAATGTGGGAAATTGTATGATAGAATTTTTCAAGATCCACAAACTATTCATTGGAAATATGTTTTTCCAACAAAATAAACAGTGATTATATGCCTGTACCTCACCAGATGCAATACACAGGAATAAAATCTACTACATCTGTGGAAAGAGATGATGGAGAAGCTCATTATCATCAGTCAGAATTATGCCAGGGGATGACTGCAGAACAAGCCATCGATTGCTAATATGCAAGTTCAAGTTGAAGCTGAAGAAAATTAAAAGAAGTCCACAAGAACCAAAGTACAACCTTAAGTATATCCCATCTGAATTTAGAGACCATCTCAAGAATAGATTTGACACATTGAACGCTAATAACCAAAGACCAGATAGGTTGTGGAATGACATCAAGGACATCATATATGAAGCAAACAAAAGGTCATTAAAAATAGAGGAAAGAAAGAAAAGACCAAAATGGGTGTCACAGGATACTCTGAAACTTGCTCTTGAACATACAGTAGCTAAAGTGAAAGGAAGAAAAGGTGATGTGAAGGAACTGAAGATTTCAAAGGATGGCTCCAGAAGATGAAGTATGGTATTATAATGACAAGTGCAAAGATCTGGAGTTAGAAAACCAAAAAGGAAGAACACACTCAGCATTTCTCCAGCTGAAAAAACTAAAGAAAAAATTTAAGCCTCGAGTAGCAATATCAAAGGATTCTATGGGCAAAATAATGAATGACATGGGAAGCTTCCAAAGAAGATTGAAGGAATACACAGAATCACTGTACCAAAAAGAATTGGTTGATGTTCAACCATTTCAGGACGTGCATATGATCAAGAATGAATGGAACTGAAGGAAGAATTCCAAGCTGCACTGAAGGCACTGCTGAAAAATGAGGCTCCAGGAATTGACTGAATACTAACTGAGAAGTTTCAGCAAACAAATGCAGCGTTAGAAGCATTCACTTGTCTATGCCAAGAAGACTGGATGACAGCAACCTGGCCAGCCAACTGGAAAAGATCCATATTTGTGCTCACTCGAAGGAAAGTTGATCCAACAGAATGTGGAAATTATTGAACAATATCATCAATATCACACACAAGTAAAATCTTGCTGAAGAACTGCCAGAAATTCAAGCTTGTTTCAGAAGAGAATATGAAATGAGGGATATCATTGCTGACATCGATGGATTATGGCTGAAAGCAAAAAATAACCGAAAGATGTTTACCTGTGTTTTATTGACCATGAACTAAAACATGCTGTCTAATATAATTTATGGACAAAAAACATATATTGATCGATTTTCAGTAAGTCTTTATTTGATTCCAAAGAGAACACCTCCTTGGAAAATGAAAACTCTTCCAAACATGGCATTTAAATACCATTCATAATCATTACATATAACCGGGCTTTGTATGAATTACTCAACAGTATTTGGGCACTTTGCCGTATTGTGGGGGCTTGCGTGTTGCTGTGATGCTGGAACCTATGCCACTGGTACTCAGATACCAGCAGGGTCACCCGTGGAGGACACGTTTCAGCTGAGCTTCCAGACTAGGAAGAAGGACCCGGCAGTCTATTTCTGAAAAGCATTAGCCAGTGAAAACCTTATGAATAGCAGCGGAACATTGTCTGATACAGTGCTGGAAGATGAGCCCCCCAGGTTGGAAGGCACTCAGAAGATGACTGGGGAAGAGCTGCCTCCTCAATGTAGAGTCGACCTTAACAACGTGCATAGAGTAAAGCTTTTGGGACCTTCATTTGCTGATGTGGCATGACTCAAAATGAGAAGAAACGGCTGCAAACATCCATTAATAATCAGAACGTGGAATGTACAAAGTATGAATCTAGAAAAATTGGAAATCATCAAGAATGAAATGGAATGCATAAACATCGATATCCTAGGCATTAGTGAGCTGCAATGGACTGGTATCGGCCATTTTGAATTGGACAATCATATAGTCTTCAATGCTGGGAATGACAACTTGAAGAGGAATGGTATTGCCTTCGTCGTCAAAAAGAACATTTCAAGATCTATCCTGAAGTACAACGCTGTCAGTGATAGGATAATATCCACACGCCTACAAGGAAGACCAGTTAATACGACTATTATTCAAATTTACGCAGCAACCACTAGGGCCAAAGATGAAGAAATAGAAGATTTTTATCAGCTGCTGCAGTCTGAAATTGATCAAACATGCAATCAAGATGCATTGATAATTACTGGCGATTGGAATGCGAAAGTTGGAAACAAAGAAGAAGGATCAGCAGTTGGAAAATGTGGCCTTGGTCACAGAAACAATGCCAGAGATCAAATGATAGAATTTTGGAAGACCAACGACTTCTTCATCGCAAATACCTTCTTTCACCAACATAAACGGCGGCTATACACATGGACCTTGCCAGATGGAACACGCAGAAATCAAATTGACTACATCTGTAGAGACAATGGAAAAGCTCAATATCATCAGTCAGAACAAGGCCAGGGGCCGACTGTGGAACAGACCATCAGTTGCTTATATGCAAGTTCAAGCTGAAACTGAAGAAAATCAGAGCAAGTCCATGAGAGCCAAAATATGACCTTTAGTATATTCCACCTGAATTTAGAGACTATCTCAAGAATAGATTTGACGCATTGAACACTAGTGACCTAAGACCAGACGTCATGGAATGACATCAAGAACATCATACATTAAGAAAGCAAGAGGTCATTGAAAAGACAGGAAAGAAAGAAAAAACCAAGATGGATGTCAAAGAAGATTTTGAAACTTGCTCTCGAACTTCGAGCAGCGAAAGCAAAAGCAAGAATTGATGAAGGAAAAGAACTAAACAGAAGATTCCAAAGGGCGTCTTGAGAAGACAAAGTAAAGTATTATAATGACATGTGCAAAGAGCTGGAGATGGAAAACCAAAAGGGAGGAAAACGCTCAGCATTTCTCAAGCTGAAAGAACTGAAGAAAAATTTCAAGCCTCGAGTTGCAATAGTGAAGGAATCCATGGGGAAAATATTAAACGACGCAGGAAGCATCAAAAGAAGATGGAAGGAATATGCAGAGTCATTATACCAGAAAGAATTAGTTGATGTTCCACCATTTCAAGAGGTGGCATATGATCAGGAACCGATGGTACTGAAGGAAGAAGTCCAAGCTGCTCTGAAGGCATTGGCAAAAAACAAGGCTCCAGGACTTGATGGAATATCGGTTGAGATGTTTCGACAAACAGATGCAGCGCCTGGAGGTGCTCACTCGTCTATGCCAAGAAATATGGAAGACAGCTTCCTGGCCAACTGACTGGAAGAGATCCATATTTATGCCTATTTCCAAGAAAGGTGATCCAAACGAATGTGGAAATTATAGAACAATATCATTAATATCACACACAAGCAAAATTTTGCTGAAGATCATTCAAAAATGGCTGCAGCAGTGTATCCACAGGGAACTGCCAGAAATTCAGGCCGGTTTCAGAAGAGGACGTGGAACCAGGGATATCATTGCTGATGACAGATGGATCCTGGCTGAAAGCAGAGAATACCAGAAGGATGTTTACTTGTGTTTTATTGACTCTGCAAAGGCATTCGACTATGTGTTTCATAACAAATTATGGATAACATTGCGAAGAATGGGAATGCCAGAACACTTAATTGTGCTCATAAGGAACCTGTACATAGATCAAGAGGTGGTTGTTTGGTCGGAACCAGGGGATACTGATTGGTTTAAAGTCAGGAAAGGTGTGCGTCAGGGTTCTATTCTTTCACCATACCTATTCAATCTGTATGCTGAGCAAGTAATCCGAGAAGCCGGACTATATGAAGAAGAACGGGGCATCAGGATTGGAGGAAGACTCATTAACAACCTGTGTTATGCAGATGGCACAACCTTGCTTGCTGAAAGTCAAGAGGACGTGAAGCACTTACTAATGAAGATCAAAGACCACAGCTTTCAGTATGGATTGCACCTCAACATAAAGAAAACAAAAGTCCTCACAACTGGACCAACGAGCAACATCATGATAAACAGAGAAAAGATTGAAGTTGTCAAGGATTTCGTTTTACTTGGATCCACAGTCAACATCCATGGTAGCAGCAGTGAAGAAATCAAAAGATGCATTGCATTGGGTAAATCTGCTGCAAAGGACCTCTTTGAAGTGTTGAAGAACAAAGATGTCACCTTGAAGACTAAGGTGCGCCTGACCCGAGCCATGGTATTTTCAATTGCATCACATGCATGTGAAAGCAGGACAATGAATAAGGAAGACCGAAAAAGAATTGACGCCTTTGAATTGTGCTGTTGGCGAAGAATACTGAATATACCACGGACTGCCAAAAGAACGAACAAATCTATCTGAGGAGAAGTACAACCAGAATGCTCCTTAGAAGCAAGGATGGCGAGAGTGCATCTTACATACTTTGGACATGTTGTCGGGAGGGATCAGTCCCCGGAGAAGGACATAATGCTTGGCAGAGTACAGGGTCAGCGGAAAAGAGGAAGATCCTCAGCAAGGTGGATTGACACAGTGGCTGCAGCAATGAGCTCAAGCATAACAACGATTGTAAGGATGGCTCAGGACCGGGCAGTGTTTCGTTCTGTTGTGCATAGGCTTGCTATGAGTCGGAACCGACTCGATGGCACCTAACAACAACAACAACATTTGAGCACAGTTAACCACTTTTTCCTTGAAACACTATTTTCTTGACCTTTATGACATTTCATTCTTCTGGCTTTTCTCCTAACTCAAGGCAACTTCTTCTCAGCTGCCTTTGTTGGCCCCTCCTTTCCTACCTAACCTTTATACACCCTCTGTAGGTAATCTCATTTTTCCCTCAGCTTTAATTACCATCCCCACACTTTGACAGGTCCCAGAGTTATATTTTGAGCCCAGGCCTCTCTTCAGAGACATAGATTTGTATATTGAAACTGCCTTTTCTGTACCCCTACTTGGATGTCTCAAATGACATATCCAAATTGCAATTCTGCTTCCCACCCCCAACATCAATCTATTTTTACCTATTGCTTCTCAGTAAAAGACACCACCACCAACCCACTTGTTTAAGCCAGAAAACTCGATGTCATCCTAACTTCTAACTTCTTTTTCCTCTTCTGCCATATTGAACAACGTATTAGTAAGTCCTATGATTTCTAACTGCTAAATATATCTCAATCTGTCCACTTCTGCCTATTTCCAGTACCACCTTTTAAGTAATTTAAGTAGTCATCTTCTCTTACCTCTATTCTGCAGTTGCTTTGGAAATGGTCTCACCATTCTCCAACCTTTGCCTAATCCAAAATAACCTCCTCGAAGCAACAAGGGTAATCTACTTGAAGGTAAATCAAATAATGCCAGATGGTGCCTAAAATTCTTCAATGGCACACAGAATATAATTCCTATTCCTTAATGTGGCTTACACAGAATTTCATGATCTAGCGCTTATCTAATTCTCCAGTTTCAGTTTAGGCCTCTTCGCTCTCACTCACTCTTACCTTTCCCAGTTCCTCATTTAGATAAGCTGATCTCTGGTTTAGGGCATTTCCGTGTGCTGTTCTCACTTCTTGCAACATTCTTGCTTTACTGGCCCTTTCTTGTTCTGAAGTTTAGTTGATATGTCTTCAAAGAGGTCTTTCCTGACCACCATATCAAAAGTTATTCTCTATGTTTCCTGCACAGTGCATTATACCATTTTTAATTGTTTTTTATGTTTCTACGTACTTGTCTTTGTCTGTCTCCCTCATCAGAATATAAACTCCATGATGGCAGGGCTCCTGCCTGTCATGTTTAGTGTAGAATGCCCAGAACTCAACACAATACTTAACACAGATTATGCTTGATAAATATTATTGAATAATACAGATGATTTACGTAACAAGTAGAATTCTTGAGTGACGATTGTGTAATACGTGTTTTCGGATTTTTCCTTATCTTGACTATACGGTGAAATATGTTCCCCAGTGCTGCTAAGCTACATTTTACCAGTGTACAATCTTATAGCAGTATAGTTATTTACAGGTCTGTTCCTCTACTGGTCTGGGAACTCAATGAATAGAGATGGTATCATATCAATATTTGTATCCCCTGAATCCAAGAGTTTGAAACTAACTGGAGGGCTGGCTTTACTTAACAAATGTGTTTTACCTGCCCATTTTGTAAGTTTAATTAATTTATTTGAATAAGGTATGCACTCTGCATTTTGCCGTAGGCTTTACCACTCTCTAAAAAAAAAAAAAAATTTTTTTTTTTTTTATTGATTACGCTCAGCCAAATTCATCCATTTATGTTACCAGCCTCATCTTTGTGGAAATTTTATTTTACTATCACTGCATGGGTCAAATGCATTCTTTGTACATAGTGTATAGTAAGTGTTTAACAAATGTTATGTGAACTAATTAATTAATTAACAATCTGACCACCATTTTCAAACAGAATTACTCACAAACTAATTCTGTTAGTTGAATATATAGATTAGAGTTTGGGAAGAAATTGTTCCTAGAGCAAGTTTTTTTTTTATGTAATCACCAAAAATAAGCAATTTCTACTGTTCTCTGTATTCTTTTTCAAGTCACATTTACGGGGACCAAATACCCATACTGCATGGAATATAATATACAGTCTCAGTCCTGTTAAACTCTGTTTTAATAACTCCTTCTATTCATAACATTTATCATGATGTTTAAATAACTTTAACGAAATTAGATTCTTACACAAATCTTCACTATTATATCCATTCATATAGTTAGTTGCCATTTTGTCAAAATCTAATTGGTATAAAAAATTAATTATGAGATTGATAAGCTCAAGAGAATACAGCAATTTTCCTCCTTTGGAAAACATTTTCAGGTTCTGCTGTCCAAAAAAAAAAAAAATTGCTCCCTACTCTGAGTGCCTAAAATAACCTGCACAGCCTATATTAAACTAAATTACTGCAATTAGTTTCTATGTCAATATTTCCTGTAATGACCTTTTTTATTTCCTGTGAGTCGGAACTGACTCGACAGCAACTGGGTTTAGTATCTAGCATAGTGCTTGGCACATAATTAACATTCACACAATATCTGTTGAATAAATGAAAGAATTAATAAAATGCGTGAATGAAAAGACTCTTAAGTATGAGAAAAAACATGGTGATGTTTTTCAGTTTTATGATCTGGTCAAGTAATGTATCTTCAAGGGCTGGGACTATGTATATACTTATTATAGAAGAAAGTTGGTTAAACTGAAAAGGTAATGGGGTCATAAACTGTCTTAACAAACATAATATATAGAAAGGCTGGTAGACCTGAGTCCCATTTGGATAAATAGTAGTCTAGTGGCAGGGACTAAACTATAATTTTAGAAATATGTTACTATTATACAAGTGCATTGAGGTGAATGTCTTCATTAAACTGAATCCTATGGGAATTTATCATGGTAGGGACTGTTTCAGATGTTCCTTGTGTTATTAATGAAAAAGGTCACTGCTAGCTCTGGCAGGACCCACTCAACAAGGTTATAAGAACATACTGGCAAGTATAAGTTTCACTATTTTCAGTTTCTGTTGGAAACGATGTATGGTAGTTGTCCAAAGGATGTGGACATTTGGTTTCAAAGTCAGTGAAAAAGTAAAAACCAAGCAGAATCAAAATTGTTCTTGAATTCCTTAAAAAGCCCGTCATTTTATTTAAATAATCCTCTATCACAATATATATAATATATACACATAAATGCATGGTATATTTATTTATATGAACCAGTCTGTCTTGGAAAAAGTACAGCCAGACTGCTCCTTGGAAGCAAGGATGGCAAGACTTCATTTCACGTATTTTGGACATATTATCAGAAGGAACCCATCCCTGGAGAAGGACATCATGCTTGGTAAGGTAGAGGGTCAGCAAAAAAGAGAAAGACTCTCAACGAGATGCATTGACACAGTGGCTCCGACAATGGACTCAAACATAGCAATGATTGTGAGGATGACACAGGACCAGGCAGTGTTTTGTTCTGTTGCACACAGGGCCACTATGAGTCGGAATCACCTTGACATCACCTAGGAACAACAACAACGTGCATTATAGTATTGTCTTAATTATCTAGTGCTGTTGTTGTTGTTGTTGTTAGGTGCCATCAAGTCGGTTCCGACTCATAGCAACTCTATGCACAACAGAACGAAACACTGCCCGGTCCTGAGCCATCCTTACAATCGTTGTTATGCTTGAGCTCATTGCTGCAGCCACTGTGTCAATCCACCTCGCTGAAGATCTTCCTCTTTTCCGCTGACCCTGTACTCTGCCAAGCATTATGTCCTTCTCCGGGGACTGATCCCTCCCAACAACATGTCCAAAGTATGTAAGATGCACTCTCGCCATCCTTGCTTCTAAGGAGCATTCTGGTTGTACTTCTCCTCAGACAGATTTGTTCGTTCTTTTGGCAGTCCGTGGTATATTCAGTATTCTTCGCCAACAGCACAATTCAAAGGCGTCAATTCTTTTTCGGTCTTCCTTATTCATTGTCCTGCTTTCACATGCATATGATGCGATTGAAAATACCATGGCTCGGGTCAGGCGCACCTTAGTCTTCAAGGTGACATCTTTGTTCTTCAACACTTCAAAGAGGTCCTTTGCAGCAGATTTACCCAATGCAATGCATCTTTTGATTTCTTCACTGCTGCTACCATGGATGTTGACTGTGGATCCAAGTAAAACGAAATCCTTGACAACTTCAATCTTTTCTCTGTTTATCATGATGTTGCTCGTTGGTCCAGTTGTGAGGACTTTTGTTTTCTTTATGTTGAGGTGCAATCCATACTGAAAGCTGTGGTCTTTGATCTTCATTAGTAAGTGCTTCACGTCCTCTTGACTTTCAGCAAGCAAGGTTGTGTCATCTGCATAAGGCAGGTTGTTAATGAGTCTTCCTCCAATCCTGATGCCCCGTTCTTCTTCATATAGTCCGGCTGCTCGGATTACTTGCTCAGCATACAGATTGAATAGGTATGGTGAAAGAATAGAACCCTGACGCACACCTTTCCTGACTTTAAACCAATCAGTATCCCCTGGTTCCGACCAAACAACCACCTCTTGATCTATGTACAGGTTCCTTATGAGCACAATTAAGTGTTCTGGCATTCCCATTCTTTGCAATGTTATCCATAATTTGTTATGGAACACATAGTCGAATGCCTTTGCAGAGTCAATAAAACACAGGTAAACATCTTTCTGGTATTCTCTGCTTTCAGCCAGGATCCATCTGTCATCAGCAATGATATCCCTGGTTCCACGTCCTCTTCTGAAACCGGCCTGAATTTCTGGCAGTTCCCTGTGGATACACTGCTGCAGCCATTTTTGAATGATCTTCAGCAAAATTTTGCTTGTGTGTGATATTAATGATATTGTTCTATAATTTCCACATTCGTTTGGATCACCTTTCTTGGAAATAGGCATAAATATGGATCTCTTCCAGTCAGTTGGCCAGGAAGCTGTCTTCCATATTTCTTGGCATAGACGAGTGAGCACCTCCAGGCGCTGCATCTGTTTGTCGAAACATCTCAACCGATATTCCATCAAGTCCTGGAGCCTTGTTTTTTGCCAACGCCTTCAGAGCAGCTTGGACTTCTTCCTTCAGTACCATCGGTTCCTGATCATGTGCCACCTCTTGAAATGGTGGAACATCAACTAATTCTTTCTGGTATAATGACTCTGCATATTCCTTCCATCTTCTTTTGATGCTTCCTGCGTCGTTTAATATTTTCCCCATGGATTCCTTCACTATTGCAACTCGAGGCTTGAAATTTTTCTTCAGTTCTTTCAGCTTGAGAAATGCTGAGCGTTTTCCTCCCTTTTGGTTTTCCATCTCCAGCTCTTTGCACATGTCATTATAATACTTTACTTTGTCTTCTCGAGACGCCCTTTGGAATCTTCTGTTTAGTTCTTTTCTTTCATCAATTCTTGCTTTTGCTTTCGCTGCTCGAAGTTCGAGAGCAAGTTTCAAAATCTTCTCTGACATCCATTTTGGTTTTTTCTTTCTTTCCTGTCTTTTCAATGACCTCTTGCTTTCTTAATGTATGATGTTCTTGATGTCATTCCATGACGTCTGGTCTTAGGTCACTAGTGTTCAATGCGTCAAATCTATTCTTGAGATAGTCTCTAAATTCAGGTGGGATATACTAAAGGTCATATTTTGGCTCTCATGGACTTGCTCTGATTTTCTTCAGTTTCAGCTTGAACTTGCATATAAGCAATTGATGGTCTGTTCCACAGTCGGCCCCTGGCCTTGTTCTGACTGATGATATTGAGCTTTTCCATTGTCTCTACAGATGTAGTCAATTTGATTTCTGCATGTTCCATCTGGCAAGGTCCATGTGTATAGCCGCCGTTTATGTTGGTGAAAGAAGGTATTTGCGATGAAGAAGTCGTTGGTCTTCCAAAATTCTATCATTTGATCTCCGGCATTGTTTCTATGACCAAGGCCACATTTTCCAACTGCTGATCCTTCTTCTTTGTTTCCAACTTTCGCGTTCCAATCGCCAGTAATTATCAATGCATCTTGATTGCATGTTTGATCAATTTCAGACTGCAGCAGCTGATAAAAATCTTCTATTTCTTCATCTTTGGCCCTAGTGGTTGCTGCGTAAATTTGAATAATAGTCGTATTAACTGGTCTTCCTTGTAGGCGTGTGGATATTATCCTATCACTGACAGCGTTGTACTTCAGGATAGATCTTGAAATGTTCTTTTTGACGACGAAGGCAATACCATTCCTCTTCAAGTTGTCATTCCCAGCATAGAAGACTATATGATTGTCCAATTCAAAATGGCCGATACCAGTCCATTGCAGCTCACTAATGCCTAGGATATCGATGTTTATGCATTCCATTTCATTCTTGATGATTTCCAATTTTTCTAGATTCATACTTTGTACATTCCACGTTCTGATTATTAATGGATGTTTGCAGCCATTTCTTCTCATTTTGAGTCATGCCACATCAGCAAATGAAGGTCCCGAAAGCTTTACTCTATGCACGTTGTTAAGGTCGACTCTACATTGAGGAGGCAGCTCTTCCCCAGTCATCTTCTGTGTGCCTTCCAACCTGGGGGGCTCATCTTCCAGCACTGTATCAGACAATGTTCCGCTGCTATTCATAAGGTTTTCACTGGCTAATGCTTTTCAGAAGTAGACTGCCGGGTCCTTCTTCCTAGTCTGGAAGCTCAGCTGAAACGTGTCCTCCACGGGTGACCCTGCTGGTATCTGAATACCGGTGGCATAGGTTCCAGCATCACAGCAACACGCAAGCCCCCCACAGTACGACAAACTGACAGACATGCTGATGTAACAGAAATACCATAAGTGGGTGACTTTAAAGTACAGAAATTAATATTCTCACAATTCTGGTGGCTAAATGTCCAAATCAGAGTCTTGGCCATGTCAGTTTCTTTTATGGTCGTCTCTCCTATCGTCTGGTGACTGCTGGTAATTCTTGCCATGTCTTTGCTTGTGGAAATACTCACATCGTGTCTGTCTTTCCCCTTCATGTGTCTCTGTGTCTATTCTGCTCTTTGTATAACTTCGTATAACTCAGAAATGTTTACGGTTGGAACTCACCCTAGTCTGGTATGGCCTCATTAACATAATAAAAGAAAACTCTATTTCCAAACAGGATCACATTAATAGGTACAAGGATCAGGACTTCAATACATATTGTGGGGAAGAACAACACTGTACAGGCCAAGCAAAATACATTAACAAAATCATTGAACCAGTGATCTACCTTTTGTGAATCTGTCTTCTTGAGACCTTCACACTAGGGCTTCCACAGTATCTTTGGGTTCTGATCCAAGTGAGGGAAAGGGGCGTGAGAAGCACTGAGAAGACAGGGCTCCAGGCCTCCAGGCCTCGTCCCTATTCAACCAGGGCTTGTTTTAGTTGTTGCTGAGTAGGTTCCAATTCATGGAGACTCTAAGCTTTTATGTAGTTTATCTTTTGGGCTACCACATAAGATTATATTTGAAAAAAGAGTCTTACACTACCTTAACAAATAATGTTTGAAAATGATTAGCTCAGAAATGTGGCACTGGAGGACACTTTCAAAGGAGATACACAAGACAATAAACCACCCCGCTATTATTGCTGCTTTCTGCAGTGTAGCTTTAGATTGGCTGGGGATGGATACTAGTGAGAAGAAAACACTGTCGGCTTCAGTCAATGCCCCTACCTATAGAAACAGTCACAGGACATCAGGTTCTGCTGGTATAATATACTGGCCCTTACAGTTATCGCCTAAGGGGTGTGGAACTTTGACTTCGGCAACATAGGAGAGCAATAACCTTGGGTTATGCAATACACATTAAAAAAATGGGAAAAGTATATACAAAAACATCAAGAATCCACTGCATCCAGGTGAAAACACTCATAAAAGTAGGGGAAGCCGCGGACAAAATGAATGACCTTTGGAATCCTAAATCCAAAGGTAGTGGGAAATATTTATATTCTTGATATATGAGAAATTTAATGTAGTCAAAAGTATAAAAACACAATTTATACATAGAGGTAAAGCCAGAAATGAGTTAAAAGAACATATTTCAAACCTAAGTTAGAGGACTGGAAACTTCCTGGGTTGTCCCAATTTCATGCAATTTATTCTTTTTAACAAAGGTGGTTTATTAAAAGTAGAGTAACATATGACAGTTTTCATATGAGTAAATTCACAAATTTGGGGAAAAATTTCTTTATCAGACTAAGAATTGGGAGTTGATGAAAATGTGGTTCTTTGAATTGATTATTTTAGGGGCAATAGCAGACAGAATCCAAAGAAGCAGGAAAGAATTTTAATATCCCCGTATACGATAGATGTTAACCTCTTCAGCGTTAATGCTTTCATCAGACAGGGAGGCTGGTACTGGCAGTTTGAGTTGGAAAGTGGACCAAGTGAAAAAGCAGGCAAAACTGCCAAGGATGAAAGCTTTGTACAATAAGAGAAGGATTTATGAAACACCTGGGATTAAGAGTAAGCTCTACTGCCAGTTCTGTGGTTGTCGAAGGGCAGAAAGTCCAAAGTTCTGTTTCTAAAAGGCTTCTCTTTCAGATAAATTTTGGGATAACTCCATATTTTTCACACGGATGAACTGTGAACCAGCTTCAGAGCTCTGAAATCCTCCAGATGCATTGCACATTAGGCCAGTGCAAGGATCATGTTTTGTGAGAAATTATTTTTTTAAGGAAGTCTGTAGAAATCATGCTTTTGTGATAAGCATATTTTTAAAAGCCTTAATCCTAAAAGTGCCATTGGATTTCTAATGCCTAAGTAACGTAATTTTTCAATACTAAAACTATGTTGATACAATTTACTTAATTAACTAGTTAAAGGAGACATGACATTATTATCTCAACAGATGGCAAAAGATATTTGACCAACTCTAGTACATATTCTAAATTAAAGCTTTAACAATATGATTATATATTTTTCGTCCCCAAACCACTTGCTATCTAGCTGATTCTGACTCATGGCGATCCCGTCTGTGTCAGAGCAGAAATGTGTTCCATAACGTTTTCAATGGCTGAGTTTTCAGTAGATTGCCAGGCCTTTCTTCTGAGGTGCCTCTGTGTGGATTCAAACCTCCAACCTTTTGGTTAGCAGCTGAGCACGTTATCCATTTCCATCCCCCAAGGACTAACTCTTTCTCCCTCTCTCTCTTTCTATACACACACACACACACACAATCTTCCTTAACGTATTAAAAACAATCTCTTATCTCAAACCAGCAGCCGGCATTTTGCTTAATGATGAAATTCTATAAGCATTTCTATTATATACTGGTCCAGTTTACTATCATTACTATTTTACTGTGTTCTACAGCTAAAAGCCAAAGCAATTAGATGACAGAAATAATAGTACAGTTAAAAATATGGTGAGTACCCCATTAAATTATTTTTATGGATTATTTATCTCATTTAATCTTTACAACTTCATGAGACAGATATTATTATAACACCAAATTACTGATGAAAAATGAAACTGAAACTAAGAAAATTTCATTCATAGATGTGGTGACACATCCAACAAGAGTCAGGGTTCAGACCCAAGCAATCTGACTACAGAGCCCAGGCTCTTTATTATTATACTATATTAATGTAATTGACAAATTTACGTTAAGTACCTATCATGTGTCAGGTCGATGGGCACTAGGATTACAGCAGTGCATAAAAAAGACAAAAGTCTCTGCCCTTATGGAGCTTATATTATAGAAATAAGATTGATTTTGGAAAGAAATGCAAAATTATGACTGTATATCGACGGCACTGGGTTTTTTTTATATTGATGATGTAACTATATATGCAGAAAACATAAAATTTCAAATAAATATCTGAAGTGAAAACTCTTAGTTACTGATTAGTTTCAAACTAATACACAAACTAATTTATTTCCTATATTCACCCAATACTAAATTAGAAAAATAATGGAAAATTGATGTATATTTATAATAGCAAAGATGATAAAATATTCATGAAAATTTGCCAAGGAGGGGTTCTATAAAGAACCTATTTGCCAAGGACCTTTATATAAAAAAATTAAACTGATGAGTATCATAAAAGTAGTTAAATAAAATTTTTCTATACATTTTTCAGTTGTCGTTAGGTGCCATTGAGTCAGTTCTGACTCAAAGACCCTATGTGCAACAGGTCAAAACACCGCTTGGTCCTGTGCTATCCCCACAATCTTTGTTATGCTTAAGCTCATTTTCATAGTCGCTGTGCCAATCCATCTCGCCAAGGGTCTTCCTCTTTTTGCTGACCCTCTACTTTACTAAGCATGATGTCCTTCTCCAGGGACTGATCTCTCCTGTCCAAAGTATATGAGACAAATTCTCACCATCTTTGCTCATAAGGGCATTCTGGCTGTATTTCTTCCAAGACAGATTTGTTCATTCTTTTGGCCATCCATGGTATATTCAATATTCTTCGCCAACACCATAATTCAAAGGCATCAATTCTTCCTCCATCTTCCTTATTCATTGTCCAGCTTTCACATGCATATGAAGTGATGGAAAGCACCAGGGCTTGGGTCAGGTGTATCTTAGTTCACACCCTAGGGAAACTGCCTTTACATTGAATCAGGGATGTGATCCCAGTAAGGGTGTTACATCCCACCCTAATCCTCTTTAATAGAACCTAGTCTTGCCTCATTAACCACAGGGAGACATTAGGATTTACGACACATAGGAAAATTACATCAATCACAAAATGGAGGACAACTGCACAGTCCTGGGAATCATGCTCTAACCCACTGACACATATTTTGGGAGACACAATTCAATCCATGACAAGTGACTTCCAACCTGAGGGGCTCATCTTCTGACACTATATCAGGCAATGTCCCTCTGCTATTCTTGAGGTTTTCACTGGCTAATTCTTTTCAGAAGTAGACCACTTGGTCCTTCTTCCTAATCTGACTTAGTCTGGAAGCTCAGCTGAAACTTGTGTGCCATGGGCGACGCTGCTAGTATTTGAATACCAGTGGCATGGCTTCTAGCATCACAGCAACACGCAAGCCTCTACTATGATTTTGCCCCAATTAAAATGCTACTAGTAACATTTTTGTTATATGTCAAAATTATACTAAACTTAACCTGAAAAAAAAAGAAATGCAGAACTTGGCAGAAACATTCCAAAAATTGAGATGAGGGAGTATTAGCACTACCACATAGTAAAAGTTTCATAAAATTACTATAATAAACCAGTTTGGAACTGGCATGGAATAGTGAGACCAATCGTTAAAACATGATAGAAAATTAAGAAATAGGCCTACAAAAGCAAACTTAACATTTGATAAAAGTCACAATTCAGATGAGCAGAAAAAAGATAGATTATTCAAAAATTGTGTGCAGCAACTTGCTAGCTATTCCAGTTATCAACGTGTAACAAACTACCTGAAACACCACCACTGTATCACATCTTGTGGTTTTATGAATCAGGAAGTTGAGTAGAATTTGGCTGGGTGATTATATTGCTCCACATGGTGGTTACTGTGTCACTCAGCTCATAGATGAACTGGTCTAGAAGGTCCAAGGTCACATGCCTGGAACTTTGGCAGGGACAACTGGAAGACCAGGCTACTCTTGGCTTTCCTCTCTCTAGGTAGTCTCAGGACCTCTCCATGAACTCTCTTCAACAGAGTGGTCAATCTTCTGACATGGTGACAAACTTAGGGCTCCAGGAAAACAAGATGGAAGCTACTATTGCTATCAAATATTAAAACCAGAATTAGCAAGCATCATTTTTGCTCAACTGTCCAAAGCAATCACTAGGCCAGACTGGATTCAAAAGGAGGGGAAATAAGACTCATCTCTCGTTGGGAATATTGTCAATTAATGTGGGGCTATCTTTATTCTGTCACACTAGCTAGCTGCAAAAAATAAAAATAAATAAAACTATATTACCTCACTCCCTACAACAATATAAATCCAGAGAAACCAAATAATTAAAAGTATAAAAGTAAATCAATTACTAAAAGAAAACATAAATAAATTTTTAGAATATTGGGAAAAGTCTTTACTAGCATTGAAGGAAATCATGAAGATTGATAAATTTGGTTTTTACAGGTGTTAAAACGTCTAGACAGCAAAGAAAGAAAATTCAGAAAACAAAGGACAGACTTCTGCTTTTGTCCGTGATGGAGTAACTAGTACTGAACTGTTGTTGTTGTTAGGTGCCACTGAGTCAGTTCCAACTCATAGTAACCTTATGTACAACACAATGAAACACCGCCCAGTCCTGTACCATCCTCACTCACAATTGTTGTTATGCTTGAGCCCATTGTTGCAGACACTGTATTAATCCATCTCGCCAAAGGTCTCCCTTTTTTTCACTGACCCTCTACTTTACCAACCATGATGTCCTTCTACAGGGACTGGTTCCTCCTAGTAAACATGTCCAAGGAAGGTGAGACGAAGTCTTGCCATCCTTACTTCCAAGGAGCATGCTGGGTGTATTTCTTCCAAGACAGACTTGTTCATTCTTTTGGCAGACCATGGTATATTCAATGTTCTTCTCCAACACCACAATTCAAAGGCATCAACTCTTCTTCAGCCTTCCTTATTCATCGCCTAGCTTTCACGTGCATGTGAGGCGAATGAAAATATCATGGCTTGGGTCAGGGGCACTTTAGTCCTCAAAGTGATATCTTTGCTTTTTAACACCTTAAAGAGGTCTTTTGCAGCAGATTTGCCCAGTGCAATACCTCATTTGGCTTCATGACCACTGCTTCCATGGGTGTTGATTGTGAATCCAAGTAGAATGAAATTCTTGACAATGTCAATCTTTTCTCCATTATCGTGATGTTATTTATTGGTCCAGTTGTGAGGATTTTTGTTTCCTTTACGTTGAGGTGTAATCCATATTGAAGGCTGTAGTCTTTGATCTTCATTAGTAAGTGCTTCAAGTCCTCTTCACTTTCAGCAACCAGGGTTTTGTCATCTACATAATGCAGGTTGTTAATGAGTCTCCCATCAATCCTGATGCCGCATTGGTACCAAATGTGGCAATGAACTAGCACCCCCCAAATACATAACTGTCTTCAGATGCTGAACAACAGGCAGCACAGAACTTTGATCTCTCGGAGAAAGACAGCAAATGAACTGAGCCCTACAATTTGCCCTGGTTTTCTCCTTGGTCGTGCTTTCTGGATTTTTGCAAAGGGTGAGAGTACCCAAATAGAGCAGAACTTTCCTACTAAGTTGAAGCAACAGAGATTGGAGTTGGGGAGGCTGAGGCAGATTTTGTGTGACAGGGTACTGGAAAGGAAAAACTACCTAGAGTAAGAGCTCCAAAAATCTGCGTAGGGGTCCCCTTGAGTCCTTGGCTGAACACTAAGCTATGCATAGGTAGGGCGAGACTGCACAAGAATGAGCAAAAAACAACTACTGATATGACTTCCAGATTTAGCAAATAAAAATATAGGACATCCAATTAAACTTGAATTTCAGATAAACAGCAAATATTTCTTTTAGTATAAATATATTCCAACTCTACTTAATCTGCTAACCCTAAGAACTGGAGAATGATAAACTAAATTGCCAGAGCTTGCCCAGAGCTGGGAGATATTCAAATTCAAATCAATTTGAATAGAGAGCCAGAGTGGAAACTGGAAAAAATGGAGACTCCAGAATATCCACTCCTTAAAAGAAGGACTAAACTAACCCTGGAGTAGAGCTCAATCCATACCTATCCTAACAAAGCTTACATATGGTATCAAAAGTCAGAAGATTAGATGAGATCACCAAGTAGATGGCTTTAACAAAGAGAAATTTTTTCTCTCACTGTCTAGTAGGCTACAAGCCCAAATTCAGTGTATTAGGTCCAGGGGAAGGCTTTCTCTCTCTGTCAGCTCTAGAGGGAGGTCCTTGTTACCAGTCTTCCCTTGGTCTGGGAGCATCTCAGTGCAGGAACCTCAGGTCCAAAGGACACACTCTGCTCCAGGCACTCCTTTCTTGGTGGTATGATGTTCCTCTGTCTCTCTGCTCACTTCTCCCTTTTATATGTAGAAAGATACTGGCTTAAGACACTATCTAATCTTGTAGATCTCATCAATATAACTGCCACTAGTCCATCTTATTATATCGTAGCGATAGGATTTGCCACATAGGGAAATCACATAAAATCGTGGACAATCACACAATACTGGTCTCATGGCCCAGCTAAATTGACAGATATTTTGGGGGGACACAATTTAATCCATGACATTCCACCTCTTGGCCCCCCAAAATTCATGTCCTTGCCACATGTAAAACATATCCACCACATCATATCATAGCAAAAGTCTTAAATCATCTACAGTCCAAAGTACAAAAATTCCTCTTCATCTGTGAAATCCAGAATATAAATTATTTGCTTCCAAAGGTACATTGGCAGAACAGGCACAAGTTAGACATTTCCACTACAAATGGGAGAAACTGGAGGAAAAGAAGAGATAACAGGCACCAAGCAATTCAGGAGAATACATTACACTAGCCCTCAAGGCTTTGAAAACAATACTCTGTTCTCTGAGACAATTTACATGATGGCCCTGCCCTCCAGACTCTAGGTATTGCCCACACTCTCTGGATTCTGAGTGCAGGCCCCTTGACCCTGGGCTTCAGCTCCACCATCCAGGCCCACTGGGACAGCAACTCTGCTCCTTTGGCTTTAGCCGAACCATTCTCCTAGTCCACCTGAGTGGCAACTCCACCCTTAAAAACACCAGAGGCCATGGCTCCACCGTTTGAAACCCCAGAGTTCATAGCCATACCTTTTGAAACTGAGGCAGCTCAGTTTCTTCAGTTCTTTGTCTCTTCAGCTTCTGTTTCCTGGTTTCTTGGCCTCTCGGCTCCTCGGGCTTCACACCCGCATCTGCCCTGCTGCGGCAAGCATTCCAAAGCTCTGTAGCTTCACTGATAAGTGCCTGGAGGCACCCCACTCCACCAGGGAGCCTCCTGCACACATGCACTCAGCTCTATTGCTCCATGGGTCAGCTCCAGCACCATGTGGCACTGGTCTCCTGGTTCTGCTGCTGCTGGTTCTCTGTCACTGCCGCTTCTCTGCCACTGATGGTTCTGTGCTGCTTCCACTCCTCTATCCACTCACAGTTTCAAAACTGCTTCCACATTTTAGGTATCTGTTAGAGCAGCAGCCCACTCTTAGTACCAAATTCTTTCTTGGTCATCTGGTGCTGCTATAACAAAAATACCATAAGTGGATGGTTTTAACAAAGAGAAATTTATTATCTTACAGTCTAGTAGGCTACAAGTCCAAATTCAGAGAATTAGCTCCAGGAGAAGGCTTTCCCTCACTGTTGGCTCTGGTCTGGGAACATTTCAGTGCAGGAACCTCAAGTCCAAAGGATACACTCTGCTCCTGGCGCTGCTTTCTTGGTGGTATGAGGTCCACCTGTCTCTCTGTTTGCCTCTCTCTTTTATCTCTCAAAAGGGATTGCCTGAGACACTATCTAATCTTGTAGATCTCACTAATCCATCTTATTACATCATAGTGATAAGATTTATAACACATAGGAAAATCACATAAAATAGTGGACAATCACATAATACTGGGTCTCATGGCCCAGCTCAGTGGACAGATATTTTGGGGGGACACAATTCAATCCATGACAAGGTCTAAGAACTGAGCCCTGGAGTATCTTAATGTTAAGAATTCTATGATAAAAGATGGATTCAGCAAAGGAGAATAAGAAGTGACCACTGAGGTATAAAGAAAACCAAGAGTGTGCAGTGTCCTAGAGGATAGGTGAAGAAGGTAAGAATAAGAACAACTGTGCCAAATGCTTCTGAGAACTGTCCACTACATTTGATGATGTAAAAGTCATTGGTGAAGTTGAGGAATTTTGCTGCTAAAAGTAACAAAGAAATGGGACAGTAGCTGAAGGAGAAGATAGGATTTAGAGAGTTTTTTTTTTTTTTTTTTTAAACGGGAGAAATAATATTTAGCAGTTTTAGGAATCATCCAGTAAAGAGAAAAAATTAATGCTTCAGAAGAAGGGGAAATTAGCTGAAGTGATGTTCTTGTGTATGTATGAGAGAGGCTGAGATCAACACACATGTGGAGGTGGGAGGTGTTGGTTTTGGATAGGAGCATGAATAGTTCATCTCTAGTAAGCGGGAGGAAGGCAGAGTATATGGGTGTAGATGCTGCAATGGGCTAAATGTGCAGTTGGGGTCCAAGAAAGTGCTCTTTTGAGTTCTTCAGCTTTCTCAAGGAGGTAGGAAGGAAGGTCATCACCTATGGACAAGGGTGAGAAAGGAGGTGTGTTGAAGGTTTGAGGAAAGAAAAAAAGGTGGGAAAATGCTGTTTAGGAAAGTAGAATGGTGAATGGACCAAAGAAATAAAATGAGATTTCCAGGCAGCATTGAGTCCCATTGATGTTTGTAGTCATGAATTTAAAGTGGGAGTAATCAGAGGGAGGCATTGGTGGTTCAGTGGTAAAATTCTCACCTTCCCTTCAGGAGATCAGAAGTCCCCAGTTTGATTACTGGCCAATGCGCCTCAAGCCCAGACACCACTCGTCTGTCAGTAGAGGTTTGTGTGTTGGTATAATGCTGAACAGGTTTCAGTGGGGCTTCCAGACTGAGATGGACTAGGAAGAAAGGCCTGGGGATCCATTTCTAAAAACCAACCAAAAAAAATTCTATGGATCATAATGGTCTGATCCTCAACACATCATGGGGATAGCAGAGGACCAGGTAGCATTTGGTTCATTGTGCACAGGCTCACCATAAGTCAGTGCTGATTCAACAGCAGCTAACAATCACAGGGTAGTGTGTTTTTCTTCAGCCAGATGCCGTATAGACTAGGTGGAGAGTTAGATTTAACTAGGGTTGTGTTTTGTCAAGTTAACATGACAAAGTGAGAGAGGAGCAAGGAATTGAATGTACACACAGAAAATATGATAGTGGTGGTCACAGATTTTAAGCTGGGAAAGAAGGGAAGTGAGACTGGGGTGAGGGACCAGGAAAATGTTCTAGGATCAATGAACTGGAAGTCCCGATGAGCAGAGATGAACATTAGAGGGAGTGAACTGGAAAGACAAGAGGTAGGGTAGTGAAATAGACATTATGAAGGAGTGGCAGTTAGTAATACACAATAAGATTTACAGTACAACTCTAGGAGTGAGTGGCTGAGGTGCGGTGCAGGACAAGAAAGGAATTCAAAGGAGCTGAGAGACCAGCCTATTGGAAGGATCATATTTGTATGCAACGAAACTACCAAGAATTAAGACTTGAGAGAATGACACTGATCCATGAAATTACGGCTTTTTCTAATTCATTCAGTTTCCTTTGATCAACAGGGTAACAATACAAGCACTATATGTCAAAACAGTTGCTGTGTTGGCAAACATTGTCTCAAACTTAGCAGGTCCTTAGAAGCCCTGGTGACACAGTGGTTAAGAGCTTGGCTGCTAACCAAAAGGCTGGCCATTGAATCCACTAGCCGCTCCTTGAAAACCCTATGGGGCAGTTCTACTCTGTTCCATAGGTCACTGTGAGCTGGAATTGACTTGACTGCAATTGGCCTTTTTTTTTTTTTTTTTTTTGGTTTAGAGGGCTTCAGTTTTATGCTGCAGTGAGAAGTAAAGATTAGTTTATCTGAGACAGTTGTTGTTCTTGTTAGCTGCCGTTGAGTCAGGTCCAACTCATAGTGACCCTATGTACAACTAAATGAAACACTGCCTGGTCCTGCACCATCCTCACAATCATTGCTATGTTTGAGCCCACTGTTGCAGCCACTGTGTCAATCCATCTCGCCAAGGGTCTTCCTCTTTTTCACTGCCCCTTTACTTTGCCAAGCATAATGTCCTTCTCCAGGGACTGCTCCCTCCTAATAATACAACCAAAGCACTTCAGACAAAGTCTTGTGCTTGCTCCTAAGGAGGATTCTCGCTGTACTTCTTCTGAGATAGATTTGTTTGTTCTCATAGTCCATGGTATATTTGCAGCTTTCACATGCATATGAGGTGATTGAAAACACCATGGCTTCAATTAGGTGCACCTTAGTCCTCAAGGTAATATCTTTGCTTTTTGACACTTTAAAGAGGTTTTTTCCTTTTTTGATTGCTACTTCTTTTTTTTTTTTTTTTTACTTCCATGGATGTTGATTGTGGATTCAACTAAAATGAAATCCTTGACAACTTCAATATTTTCTCCACTTATCATGTTGTTGCTTGTTGGTCCAGCTGTAAGGATTTTGTTTTCTTTCTGTTGAGGTATAATCCATACTGAAGGCTGTGGTCTTTGATCTTCATCATTAAGTGCTTCAAGTCCTCTTCACTTTCAGCAAGCAAGGTTGTGTCATCTGCATATTGTGGGTTCTTAATGAGTCTCCCCCTAATCCTGATGCCACATTCTTCTTCACATAGTTCAGCTTCTCAAATTACTTGCTCAGCATAGACTGAATAAGTGGTGCAGTGGTTAAGAGCTACGACAGCTACTAACCCAAAGGTTGGCAGTTCAAAGTTACGGTTCGTTCTTTGGAAACCCTATTGGGGCAGTTTTACTCTGTCCTATAGGGTCGCCAATTATTGGTACATGCCAAGTTTTGATTATTAATGGATGTTTGCAGCTGTTTCTTCTCATTTTGAGTCATGCCACATAAACAAATGAAGGTCCCAAAAGCTTTACTCCACCCATGTCATTAAGGTCGACTCTACTTTGAGGAGGCAGCTCTTTTCCAGTCGTCTTTTGAGTGCCTTCCAATCTGGGGAGTTCATCTTCCGGCACTATATCAGACAATGTTCTGCTGCTATTCATAAGGTTTTCACTGGCTAATTCTTTTCAGAAGTAGACTGCTGAGTCCTTCTTCTGCAAACATCTATTAATAATTGGAACCTGAAATGTACAAACTATGAATCCAGGAAAATTGGAAATCGTGAACAATGAAATGGAACACATAAACATCAATATTCTAGGCCTTAGTGGGCTGAAATGGGCTGATATTGGCCATTTTGAATCACATAGTCTACTATGCTGGGATTGACAACTTGAAGAGGAATGGTATTACATTCATTGTTGAAAAGAACATTTCAAGATCTGTCCTGAAGCACAACGTTGTCAGTGATAGAATAATATCCATATGCCTACAAGGAAGCAAATAATAGGAGAAGCTGGGCTATATGAAGAAGAACGGGACATTGGGGTTGGACAAAGACTCATTAACAATTTGCATTATGCAGATGACACAACCTTGCTTGCTGAAAGTCAAGAGGACTTGAAGCACTTAAAAATGAAGATCAAAGACCACAGCCTTCAGTATGGACTGCACCTCAACATAAAGAAATCAAAAATCCTCACAACTGGACCAATGAGCAACATCGTGCTAAACGGAGAAAAGATTGAAGTTGTCAGGGATTTCATTTTACTTGGATCCACAATCAACAGCCATGGAAGCAGCAGTCAAGATATCAAAAGACACATTACATTGGGTAAATCTGCTGCAAAGGGCCTCTTTAAAGTGTTGAAGAGGAAAGACGTCACCCTGAAGACTAAGGTGCACCTGACCCAAGCCATGGTATTTTCAATTGCATCATATACATGTGAAAGCTGGACAATGAATAAGAAAGACTGAAGAAGAATTGATGCCTTTGAATTGTGGTGTTGGTGAAGAACATTGAATATACCGTGGACTGCCAAAAGAATGAACAGATCTGTCTTGAAAGAAGTAAAACCAGAATGCTCCTTAGAAGCAAGGATGGTGAGACTGCATCTTACACACTTTGGACATGTTGTCGGGAGGGATCAGTCCCTGGAGAAGGACATCATGCTTGGCAGAGTACAGGGTCAGCGGAGAAGAGGAAGACCCTCAACGAGGTGGATTGACACAGTGGTTGCAACAATGAGCTCAAGCATAATGATTGTAAGGATGGCTCAGGATTGGGCAGTGTTTCGTTCTGTTGTGCATAGGATCACTATGAGTCAGAACTGACTCAACGGCTCCTAACAACAACAACAACAACAAGGAAGACCAGTTAATATGACTATTATTCAAATTCACAAACAAACCACTAAAGCCAATGATGAAGAAATTGAAGATTTTTATCAGCTTCTGCAGTCTGAAATTGATCAAACATGCAATCAGGATGCATTGATAATTACTGGTGATTGGAATGCGAAAGTTGGAAACAAAGAAGTAGGACCGGTAGTTGGAAAACATGGCCTTGGTGATAGAAACAATTCCGGAGATCGAATGACAGAATTTTGCAAGACCAATGACTTCTTCATTGCAAATGCCTTCTTTCACCAACATAAACGATGACTATACACATGGACCTTACCAGATGGAACACACCGGAATCAAATTAACTACTGTAGAAAGAGACGATGGAAAAGCTCCATATCATCAGTCAGAACAAGGCCAGGGGCTGACTGTGGAACAGACCATCAATTGCTCATACACAAGTTCAAGCTGAAACTGAAGAAAATCAGAGGAAGTCCACGAGAACCAAACTATGACCTTGAGTATATCCCACCTGAATTTAGAGACCATCTCAAGAACAGATTTGACATATTGAACACTAATGACCAAAGACCAGATGAGTTGTGGAATCATACATGAAGAAAGCAAGAGGTCATTGAAAAGATAGGAAAGAAAGAAAAGCCAAAATGGATGTCAGAAGAGACTCTGAAACTTGCTCTCAAACATCGAACAGCTAAAGCAAAAAGAAGAAATGATGAAGTAAAAGAACTGAACGGAAGACTTCAAAGGGCAGATCCAGAAGACAAAGTAAAGTATTATAATGACATGTGCAAAGAGCTGGAGATAGAAAACCAAAGGGGAAGAGCATGCTCGGCATTTCTCAAACTAAAAGAGCTGATGAAAAAATTCAAGCCTTGAGTTGCAATAGTGAAGGATTCCATGGGAAAAATATCGAACGATGCAGGAAGCATCAAAAGATGGAAGGAATATACAGAGTCATTATACCAAAAAGAATGTCGGCGTTCAAGTATTTCAAGAGGTAGCATATGACCAGGAACCGATGGTACTGAAGGAAGAAGTCTAAGCTGAACTGAAGGCATTGGCAAAAAACAAGGCTCCAGGAATTGACAGAATATCAATTGAGATGTTTCAACAAATGGATGTAGCACTATGGGAAATATGGAAGACAGCTTCTTGTCCAACCGACTGGAAGAGATCCATATTTATGCCTGTTTCCAAGAAAGTGATCCAACCAAATATGGAAATTATAGAATATCATTAATATCACACGTAAGCAAACTTTTGGTGAAGATCATTCAAAAGCGGCTGCAGCAGTATATACACAGAGAACTGGCAGAAGTTCAGGCCGTTTTCAGAAGAGGACGTGGAACCAGCGATATCACTGCTGATGTCAGATGGATCCCGGCTAAAAGCAGAGGATACCAGAAGGATGTTTACCTGTGTTTTATTGACTATGCAAAGGCATTTGACTGTGTGGATCATAACAAATTATGGATAACATTGCAAAAAATGGGAATTCCAGAACAGTTAATTGTGCTCATGAGGAACCTTTACATAGATCAAGAGGCAGTTATTCAGAAAGAACAAGGGGACACCAAGTGGTTTAAAGTCAGGAAAGGTGCGCGTCAGGGTTCTATTCTTTCACCATACCTATTCAATCTGTATGCTGAGCGAATAATTTGAGAAGCTGGACTATATGAAGAAGAATGGGGCATCAGGTTTGGAGGAAGACTCATTAACAACCTGCTTTACGCAGATGACACAACCCTGCTTGCTGAAAGTGAAGAAGACTCGAAGCACTTATCAATGACGATCAAAGATCACAGCCTTCAGTATGTTTGTGGTTTTTTTTAATAAAGAAAACAAAAATCCTCACAACTGGAGGAATATGCAACATCATAACAAACAGAGAATAGATTGACATTTTCAAGGATTTCATTTTACTTGGATCCACAATCAACAGCCATGGAAGCAGCAGTCAAGAAATCAAAAGACACATTGCATTGGGCAAATCTGCTGCAAAAGGCCTCTTTAAAGTATTGAAAAGCAAAGATGTCACCTTGAAGACTAAGGTGCGCCGGACCCAAGCCATGGTATTTTCAATCGCATCATATGCTAGACAATGAATAAGGAAGACTGAAGAAGTGACGCCTTTGAATTCTGGTGTTGGTGAAGAATATTGAATATACATACCATGGACTGCCAAAAGAACGAACAGATCTGTCTTGGAAGAAGCACAACCAGAATGCTCCTTAGAAGCAAGGAAGGTGAGACTGTGTCTTACATACTTTGGACATGTCGTCAGGAGGGATCAGTCCCTGGAGAAGGATATCATGCTTGGTAAAGTACTGGGTCATGGAAAAGCAGAAGACCCTTAACGAAGTGGATTGGCACAGTGGCTGCAAAAATGGGCTCAAGCATGACAACATTGTAAGGATGGTGCAGGACCAGGCAGTGTTTCGTCCTATTGTACATAGGGTCGCTATGAGTTAGAACTGACTTGACGGCACCTAACAACAACAACTACAATAGGGTTGCCATGAGTCCAATACCAGCTCGATGGCAACGGATTTTTTTTTTTTTTTTTTGTGAAAGGATACAACCCTGATGCACACCTTTCCTGAATTTAAACCACTCAGTACCCCTTGTTCTGTTCGAACGACTGTCTCTTGCTGTATGTACAGCATCTACGTGAGTACAATTAAGTGTTCTGAAACTCTCATTCTTCTCAATGTTATCCATAATTTGTTATGATTCACACAGTTGAATGCCTTTGCATGGTCAATAAAACACAAGCAGACATCTTTCTGGTATTCTCTCCTTTCAGCTAAGATCTATCTGATGTCAGCCATGATATCCCTTGTCCCATGTTCTCTTCTGAATCCAGGTTGACTTTCTGGTGGTTCCTTGTTGATGTACTGCTGATATCACGCTGAATTATCTTCACCAGAATTTTACATATGTGTGATGTTAATGATATTGTTCGTTAATTTCCGCACTCTGTTGGATCCCTTTTCTTTGTAATGGGCACAGATATGGATATCTTCCAGTCAGTGGCCAGGTAGTTGTCTTCCAAATTTCTTGGCATAGATGAGTGAACGCTTCCAGCATTGCACCCATTTGTTGAAACATCTCAATTGGTATTTCAATTCCTGAAGCCTTGGTTTTTGCTACTGCCTCAGTGCAGCTTAGACTTCTTCCTTAAATACCATTAGTTCCTGATCATATGCTACCTCCTGAAATGTTTGAACGTCGACCAGTTCTTTTTGATACAATGACTCGGTGTATTCCTTCCATTTTCTTTTAATGCTTCTGTTTTAGTTATCTAGTGCTGCTATAACAGAAATACCAGAAGTGGATGGCTTTAACAAAGAGAAATTTATTTTCTCACAGCCTAGTAGCTAGAAGTTCAAATTCAGGTCATCAGCTCCAGGGGAAGGCTTTCTCTGTTGGCTCTGTAGGAAGGTCCTTGTCATCAATCTTCCTCTGGACTAGGAGCTTCTCTGCACAGGAACCCCAGGTCTAACGGACAGGCTCTGCTCCTGGCACTGCTTTCTTGGTGGTATGAGGTCCCCACTCTCTGCTTGCTTTCCTTTCCTTTTATCTCTTATAAGATAAAAGGTGGTACAGGCTACACTCCAGGGAAACTCCCTTTACATTGGATCAGGGATGTGACCTTCGTAAGGGTATTACAATCCTACCCTAATCCTCTTTAACATAAAATTAGTATCACAATCGGGAGGAAAACCACACAATACTGGGAATCGTGGCCCAACCAAGTTGACAGATATTTCGGGGAGACAAATCAATCCATGACAGCTTCCTACATCGTTCAATATTTTGCCCATAGAATCCTTCACTGTTGCAACTCGAGGCTTGAATTTTTTCTTCAGCTCTTTCAGCTTGAGAAATGCTGAGCATGTTCTTTCCTTTAGTTTTTCTAACTCCAGGTCTTTGCACATGTCATTGTAATACTTTCCTTTGCTTTCTCTAGCTGCCCTTTGAAATCTTATGTCCAGCTCTTTTACTTCATTTCTTTGATTCACCTTAGCTACTCTATGTTCAAGAGCAAGTTTCAGAGTCTCTTCTCATACCCATTTTGGTCTTTTCTTTCTTTCCTGTCTTTTTCATGACCTTTTCCTTCTTCATGTATGCAGTCCTTGATGTCATTCCACAATTCATCTGGTGTTCAGTCATTAGTGTTCAATGTTTCAAATCTGTTACTGAGATGGTCTCTAAATCCAGGTGGAATATACTCAAAGTCATACTTTCGCTCTCGTGGACTTCTTTTAACTTTCTTCAGCTTCAAGTTGAACTTTCATATGAGCAATGGATGGTCTACTCCTCAGTCAGCCCCTGGCCTTGTTTTGACTGATGATAATGAACTTCTCCATTGTCTCTTTCCACAGATGTAGATTTGATTCCTATGTATTCCATCTGGCGAGTTCCATGTATATAGTTACGTTTTATGTTGTTGAAAAAATGCATTTCCAATGAATTGATCGTTAGTCTTGCAAAATTTTATTATATGATCTGCTTTGCTTCTATCACCAACACCATATTTTCAAACTACTGATTCTTGTTTGTTTCCAACTTTTGCATTCTAATCACTAGTAATCATCAATGCATACTGATTGCATGTTTGATCAATTTCAGACTGAAAAGTTGGTAAAAATCTTCAATTTCTTCATCTTTGGCATTAGTAGTTGGTGTGTAAATTTGAATAATAGTTCTATTAACTGGTCTTTCTTGTAAGCATATGGATATTATCCTATCACTAACGGAGTTATACTTCAGAGGAGATCTTAAAATGTTCTTCTTGAGGATGAATATGATGCTATTCCTCTTCAATTTCTCATTCTTAGTTTCATGGATTGAATTATGTCTCCCCCAAAATTTGTGTATTAACTTGGTTAGGCCATGATTCCCAGTACTCTGTGGTTGTTCTCCAATTTGTGATTGTAATTTTATGTTAAAGAGGATTAGGGTGGGATTGTAACTGCCCTTACCAGGTCACATCCCTGATCCAATGTAAAGGGAGTTTCCCTGTATTATGGCCTGCAACACCTTTTATCTCTCAAGAGATAAAAGGAAAGAGAAGCAAGCAGAGAGTTGGGGACCTCATACCACCAAGAAAGCAGCACCAGGAGCAGAGTGCATCCTTTGGACCTGGGGTCCCTGTGCCTCAGAAGCTCCTGGACTAGGGGAAGATTTAGGACAAGGACCTTCCTCCAGAGATGACAAAGAGAGAAAGTCTTCCCCTGGAGCTGACACTCTGAATCTGGACTTGTAACTCGACTGTGAGAGAATAAATTTCTCTTTGTTAAAGCCATCCACTTGTGATATTTCTGTTTTAGCAGTACTAGATGACTAAGATACTGAGCATAGTAGACTATATGATTTTCCAATTCAAAATGGCCAATACCAGTCCATTTCAGCTCACTAAAGTGTAAGATGTCTATCTTCAAGAGTTCCACTTTATTAATCTAGCTGAGACTAACCCCTTGCAAAGATGAATCTTTAGTGACTAAAGTGCACCTGCGCCAAGCCATGGTCTTTTCAATTGCTTTATACACATGTGAAAGCTGGACAATGAAAAAGATAGAACTAATTCATTTGAATTGTGTTGCTAGGAAAAATATTGAATATACCCTGGGCTGTCAGAAGAACAAACAAATCAGTCTTAAAAGAAGACTAAAATGGGAATGCTCCTTAGAATCAACGATGGCGAGACTTTGTCTTGCTTACTTTGGACATGTCATCAAGAAAGACCAATCCATAGAAAAGAACATCAAGTTTGGTGAAGTAGAAGGTCAGGGAAAACAAGGGAAACCCTCCATGAGATAGACTGACACAATAGCTGCAATAATGGGCTCAAACATACCAACAATCATGAAGACGGCACAGAAGTGGGCAACATTTCCTTCTGTTATACATAAAGTCACCATGAGTCGGAGCTGACTCATCGGCAACTAACAACAAACCCTTGTATGCTTCCCAGAGTGGGAGCTGGCTTCCTGCAGGGTGTGACCATTTGGCAAACATTATGAGAGGATACTGAGGAGGCCAAGATTCTACACATCATATACCTGAAAATGCAAGACTTGGACCTGATCATACAGGGACAATGTGATACTACCCCAATCATGAATGCTGAGATGGCAGAACAGGGGAAATTCAATGTCTTAGTCATCTAGTCCTGCTATAACAGAGATACCACAAGTGGATGGCTTTAACAAAGAGAAATTTATTTTCTTTCGGTCTAGTAGGCTAGACGTCGAAATTCAGGTGTCAGCCCCAGAGGAAGACTTTCTCTCTCTGTCGGCTTTGGAGGAATGTCCTTGTCATTCACCTTCCCTTGGTCTAGGAGCATCTCAGCAGAGGAACCTCAAGTTCAAAGGACACACTCTGCTCCCTGCACTGCTCTCTTGGTGGTATGAGGTCCCCAACTCTCTGCTTGCTTCCCTTTCTTTTTATCTCTTGTAAGATAAAAGGTGGTGGCACAGAAATGGGCAACATTTCGTTTTTAACCACAGGCAGAGATGATTTACACCACATGGGAAAATCACAGAAGGAGGACAACCACACATGGCCTGACCAATCTGACACATATTTTGAGGGGACACAATTCAATCCATTACATTCAGTAAGGCATGGATTCCAGGCCTTCACCATACCAGAAGAGATACTGATGCTTTCCTAAGCAGGCCCCGTATTGGCCCAAAGAGATTGGATTGCTGTCCTAGTAGATCACTTTGCACTGTCCCAGACAGAGAGAGACAAAGGTGGAACCACACATTTGCTCCTATTCTTGCTTCTGTAAATTTCCCTTAATAAATGCTTTTCCAGGTCTAGTGTCTATAGTGTCAGACCATTCATGCTGTGTGCTCAATGAGCAGATATTATTTAACTCCCCTCTTTTCTTCTTCTTAGCTTTATAGTCCAAGAAAGAAAACAATAAATTTCCTAACTATACATTCAGTGTCATGTATTCTGATGACTTGTTCTGTGAGGGTTTGAGATAATAGTCTGGAAAAGGAAGACTAAAACTAGACTTTCTTTTCCTTCTAAGTGTTAGGAAAGAAGAGAATCTGGCCTGGAAAGTCCAGTAGAAGAAGGAAACTCAAAGTAATCAGGCATTTTGCAGTACCAGCAATAGGTTGCTAAGGCAAGTATGAGGTTCCTGGTGCACCCATCTGTCATGGATTGAATTATGTCCCCCCAAAAACGTGTGTATCAACTTGGTTAGGCTATGATTTCCAGTATTCTGTGATTGTCCTCCATTTTGTGATTGTAATTTTATGTTAAAGAGGATTACGGTGGGATTGTAACACCCTTACCAGGTCACATTCCCGATCCAATGTAAAGGGAGTTTCCCTGTGGTGTGGCCTGCACCACCTTTTAACTATCAGGAGATAAAAGGAAAGGGAAGCAAGCAGAGAGTTGGGGACCTCACACCACCAAGAAAACGGCACCAGGAGCAGAGGGCGTCCTTTGGACCCGGGGTCCCTGCACCTGAGAAGCTTCTCAACTGGGGGAAGATTAAGGACAAAGACCGTCCTCCAGAGCCAACAGAGAGAGAGATAACATTCCCCTGGAGCCGACACCATGAATTTGGACTTTTAGCCCACTTTACTGTGAGGAAATAAATTTCTCTTTGTTAAAGCCATCCACCTGTGGTATTTCTGTTATAGCAGCACTAGATGACTAAGATACCATCTATACTCCCAAAGTCATGGCAGATATCACAGAATACCTTTCTGCTGGTTATACACCAGAAGCTTGTTTTGCACAGCAGTCTAGTGAACCACTGCCAGTGAGCTGGAATTGGCACCAAGTACCCACCGCTTTTGGTAGGATCACCTTTCTTGGGAATAGGCATAAATATGGATCTCTTCTAGTTAATTGGCCAGGTTGCTGTCTCCCATATTTCTTGGCATAGACGAGTGAGCACCTCCAGAGCTGTTTGTTGAAACATCTCAATTGATATTCCATCAAGTCCTGGAGCCTTGTTTTTTGCCAATGCCTTCAGAGCAGCTTGGACTTCTTCCTTCAGTACCATGGGTTCCTGATCATATGCCACCTCTTGAAATGGTTGAACATTGACTAATTCTTTTTGGTATAATGCCTCTGTGTATTCCTTCCATCTTCTTTTGATGTTTCCTGTGTCGTTTAATATTCTTCACTATTGCAACTCAAGGCTTGAATTTTTCTTCAGTTCTTTCAGCTTGAGAAACGCTAAGCGTGTTCTTCCCTTTTGGTTTTCCATCTCCAGCTCTTTGCACATGTCATTATAATACTTTACTTTGTCTTCTTGAGACGCCCTTTGGAATCTTCTGTTCAGTTCTTTTACTTCATCAATTCTTCCTTTTGCTTTAGCTGCTCCAAGTTCGAGAGCAAGTTTCAGAGTCTTCTCTGACATCCATCTTGGTCTTTTCTTTCTTTCCTGTCTTTTCAAGGACCTCTTGCTTTCTTCATGGATGATGTCCTTGATGTCATTCCACAACTCATCTGGTCTTCGGTCACTAGTGTTCAATGTATCACATCTATTCTTGAGACGGTCTCTAAATTCAGGTGGGATATACTCAAGTTCATATTTTGGCTCTTGTAGACTTGCTCTGATTTTCTTCAGTTTCAGCTTGAACTTGCATATGAGCAACTGATGGTCTGTTCCACAGTCGGCCCCTGGCCTTGTTCTGACTGATGATATTGAGCTTTTCCATCGTCTCTTTCCATATATGTAGTCAATTTGATTTCTGTGTGTTCCATCTGGCAAGGTCCACGTGCATAGTTGCCGTTTATGTTGGTTAAAGAAGGTATTTGCAATGAAGAAGTCATTGGTTTTGCAAAATTCTATCATTTGATCTGTGGCATTGTTTCTATCACCAAGGCCGTATTTTCCAATGACTGATTCTTCTTCTTTGTTTCCAACTTGCGCGTTCCAATCGCTGGTAATTATCAATGCATCTTGATTGCATGTTTGATCAATTTCAGACTGCAGCAGCTGATAAAAGTCTTCTATTTCTTCATCTTTGGCCCTAGTGGTTGGTGTGTAAATTTGAATAATAGTCGTATTAACTGGTCTTACTTGGTGTATGGATATTATCCTATCACTGACAGGGTTGTACTTCAGGATAGATATTGAAATGTTCCTTTTGATGATGAATGCAACACCATTCCTCTTCAAGTTGTCATTCCCAGCATTGTGGGCCATATGATTGTCTGACTCAAAATGGCCAATACCAGTCCATTTCAGCTTACTAATGCCTAGGATATTGATGTTTATGCATTCCGTTTCATTTTTCACTTTTTCCAATTTTTCTAGATCCATACTTTGTACATTCCATGTTCTATTAATGGATGTTTGCAGCTGTTTCTTCTCATTTTGAGTCATGCCACATCAGCAAATGAAGGTCCCAAAAGCTTTACTCCATCCACATTGTTAAGGTCGACTCTACTTTGAGGAGGCAGCTCTTCCCCAGTCATCTTTTGAGTGCCTTCCAACCTGGGGGGCTCATCTTCCAGCACTATATCAGACAATATTCTGCTCCTATTCATAAGGTTTTCACTGGCCGATGCTTTTCGGAAGTGGACTGCCGGGTCCTTCTTCCTAATCTGGAAGCTCAGCTGAAACGTGTCCTCCGTGGGAGACCCTGCTGGTATCTGAATACGGGTGGCATAGCTTCCAGCATCACAGCAACACGCAAGCCCCCACAGTATGACAAACTGACAGACACGTGGGTGTTAGTTCAATTACTGATGGTAATTAAATTTGGATATAATCCAATGCATAGTTTCACAATGCTTAATTTCACCATGAAACTGAGCTATTATGAGACTACCGGCAAAAAGGAAGATATTGTACTTTAGTTCAGTACTCTGGGTTTTAAAGTCAGATGGATGTGAATTTGCATCAACCTGTTATCTTTTGGACCTTAAGTAAGTTGTGTAATGTCGTGGAATCTCAGTGTCTCTTCCATATAATGGAGATAATAATACTAAGTACCTTGAGGGTAACTTTAATCTACCATGAAAATTAAAGATAATACATGTAAAGTATCTAGTATGGGGTCTGGAACAGAATTATCACTTGATTAATGGTAACTATTTACATATATGCATGTATGTATCTATATAAAAAAACACAACTTCTAAAAACACTCAAATCACTAGAAGGTCATGCAACTTTCCTTTGTCAAGGGTAGACTTCTTCACACACCATTGTCGTTGAAAAAAAAAAAAATTTTTTTTTTTTTTTCTCTCAAGTCAGTTCCGACTCATAGCTACCCCACATGACAGGGTAGAATAGCCCCATAAGGTTTTCTTGGCTGTAATCTGGGTAGGTTTGTACTGCCAACCTTTCAGTTAGCAGCTGAACACTTATCTGTTTGTACCACCAGGGCTCCTTTCAACTATTGTTAGCCATCAAAAAACAAAAATTTAGGCAGCTGCTTCCATGTGGCTTTCTGACTATGTGAGTCATTGTTAAAACCTTGGCTGCCCTGACCAAAACTTTTATAGGTTTGCAAGATGTTCCAGAAATGGGCCATTGTTTTGTTTTGTTGTTTTTTTTTTCTTTTTCTCTTTTAGTGGGAAAATAGAAGGATGGGGCTTTTATTTGTGTTAGAATCTGTTAGCCTCTCAGTTTCTTATAACTTTATGAACTTCTGGAAGGAAGAGACTAGGTCATTTGTAACCACAACTACACCCCTGTGATAAAAGGAGGGCCATTCAACTGTGAGAACCACATCCTCAGCCAATGATCCTGTGGCCAAAATAAAGGAGGGAGGCTATCACAAGTTTCCGCCAAAGCCACAAAACTCTAAAGCCACGGACACATCACCACTGCTGGAGATTCTTTCCTGAGCCAGAAAGAAAAGGGGTAGAAATATCCTAGCTTCTCCCTTTTGCTCACCTTCCAGTCTCCCACCAGTCCCTTCTAGAGCCACATGCCAAGGGAACATGGAAAACAACCTGTAGGAGCCAGGCCACTGCAATACACAGCAGACAGAGCAGGAGCTCTTTCCAACTTTTAGTTACATATTCTGTGTCTTCTGCCTATAATTCTTTTCTCACTACTACTCACCTGGCTGCCTCTTGCTCATCCTTCAGGTCCCATCTTAAATATTACTTCCTCACTGATGCCTTCCCTAGCTACCTATCTGAAAAATTTCTCCCCTATTATTATCTCCTCAAAACTCCTTTCTGGCTAAACTTCATAATTATATACACATCTCTGTAATTATCCGTTTAATGTCTACCTATCCAGGGGCAACATGTATCTGTTTTACTTCCTACTACAATGTCAGAACCTAGCACAGTGGTTAGCATATAGTTGGCACTAATTAAATATTGGTTATAATTGTTACCACCTATTTTTTTTTTCTATTGTTTTGAACAAAGGTCCCCGGGTGGTACAAATGGTTCTTGCTCCGCTACTAACCTAAAGTTGGCAGTTCGAACCCACCCAACCATATCGCTGGAAGGACGGTCTTACGATCTGCTTCCGTTAAGATTGTTGTTATGTGCCCTAGAGTGGCTTCTGACTCACAGCAACCCCATGTGACAAAGTAGAACTGCCACAAAGGTTTTTCTTGGTTGTAATCTTTACGGATGTAGATTGCAAAGTCTTTTTCCCATGGAGCCCCTGGGTGGGTTGGAACTGCCAACCTTTCAGTTAACAGCCGAGTGCTTTTAACCATTTGCACCACCAGGACTCCTTCTCACAGAGAGGACAGCCAAGAAACATACAGAGCACTTCTACTCTGTAACACATGGGGTCACCGTGAGTCAGAATTGACTCAACAGCAATGGGTTTATTGTTTTGAATAGTAATCAAATAATCAGATGGAGATATGGGCCCTTTCTGGAATGTAAATTTCTTTCTGATGCCATTTTCTATTTTTTTTCTTTGTAATATTGCATAATTACAAGTTGCATAATTACAAGTTGTAGGAACCAGCTCCTTGAATAATTTTTAAACCTTTGTAATCCCAAATTTCTACATTTTGAGGCATCAAAAGTCGTTAGGGGAAAGTTGATGCATTCTTTGAACTGTCAAAACAAAAGCTTTGTTGACAAACTTAGAATAAACAAATTCTTTCCCTCAAATAATCTGTAACTGAAAATGTGCATATAGTAGAGCAATTTATCATCTGCAAAGTCTGTTTTATGTCTCCACATTCCGGTTTGGATCTTTTGATTTTTGTTCTTTAGAACTATTGAGTGATACATTTTCCTTGACACTTTCCAGGAGATCTTCATTATTCTTCTCCTACAATCAATCGATTTTTCCTCAATAAATTGTGGCTCCTTCTTATCATTTTCTTCTTTCTGCTTCATGTGGATTACAGAAATGCCCTATTTTTTACATATAATATAAACCTGGGATCCAAACAAAGGAAGGCTGTTTTGTCTTTGGGGACTGTCTCTAAAGTTCCCAGGCTTTCTTAGCCTCAGGTTTCCTGATGCCAGCTGCCACCATCTCCCTATGTTATCATGCAGAGAAAAATTTCTGCAAGCTCAAGGGTTGAGGAGTTAGGAGGGCCAAGGAGGCTGGCAATGACCATCTTGGGGCCATCAGCATGTATGGAGCTAAGTTCCAGGTTCATTTTTGCCATCACTCTAATATTTATTTGTTCATCATCCATCAAATACCTACTGTGTGTTAGACACTGCTAGAACTGGGGATTCAATTACAAACAAGATGTCATTCGTATTCTCGAGGAGCTCACTGTGTAGAATAGGGAAGCAAGCAAGTGACAAATATTTATCATTTGTATGTTTATTGCTATAAGAAAGATTTAAAAAAAAGGGAATACAAAGTACTATGTGAGTACCTGGAAGGTCTCGGACCTAGCTTTGGAAGGGTGTTGGTGGAGATGGTACAGCAAACGCTTTCTGGAGGAAGTTATGCTTGAGCTGAAAGATGAGTAGGAGCTACCCAGGCAGAGAGTAGAAGAATGCTCCAGAAAGAGAAAAGAATATGTGCAAAAGTTCGTAGATGAATGACAACAATGTGTGACTGTGGAACTACAAGCAATTCAGGGCTAGGGCAGGGGACGGAACTAGGACAAGAGTGAAGAAGTAAGCAGGGGACAGGGTGTTAACAGTTTTACATCATGTGGGAGCCTGTTCCTTATAACCAAGCCCTCCTGAACTAACTCAGGCTAAAAGGAATTGATTACAGACAGTAGAAAAAAAAGAGAATTTTAAAGTCAGCAATTTGGGTTTAAAACTTGGTACTATTACTGGCTTGTGACCTCTGTTTAGAGGCTGAATTACTTAGCCTTTCTAAGCCTCAGTTGCCTCATCAATAAAAGGGAGATAATAAAATCTACCCTAAAATGTTATCACTAGAATTAAATAATATAATACATGTAGTATCCAGTATATAGCATGGTACCATGTTATACCTCAGTAACCACTACAGAATAAAATTGCTATCATCAAGATTATCCATGCAAAGCCTTGAGTCAGAAGGTTAAGTGAACAAAAACTGAGCTAGGTTTCTCTCTAGTTACCTGAGAGTCATTTAGCCTGCCCGACCTGTTTGTGTCTTTTTTGTTTCTTTGGCTCTATGTTCAGAATGGTAAAACATATATTTCACAATTTGATGCTATTTCACTGCCTAATAAATGAGTCATTTGGGAGTAAATTATGTCCTCAGACTCATACTCATAGCAGTTCCTTGATGCCACAGAATTTTAGAGCTAAAAGGGACTGTAGAACTTATCTATGGAAGGTGGGAACAGAGCAGCATGTTGGAGACATGGGCTAATAGCAAACAACCTGACTATCCATCAGTAGGGGAATGGCTAAATAAACTTGTATTTCCATGCTATGAAATATTATCCAGAACTCAAAGGGGTGAGATAGTTTTCTATGTACTAACATAGCTAGATCACCAAGGCATACTGTTAAATGAAAAAGCAGACTGCATAAAGATATCTGCAGAATGATACCATCATTTTTGGTAGAAAAAATACACACATATATAAACACTATTACATGTTTTCTATGGTTACATGTTTGTGTATAAATGCATAGAAAAAGTCTGAAAGGATACACACTAAAATGGTAAGAGTGATTATTTATGGTGAGATGAGAAGGCTTGTGGAGGTAGGGAGTAGTTTAAGGAGACTTTTGCCTTCTCAGAGACATTTTAATTTTTTACAAGGAGACACTCTTGTCTGTGTAATCAAAATTTTATTTTCAAAAGAGAAAGAAAGAGCAAGAACTTTAAGGTTTTATGGAACTGGCTCAAATCCTGGCTCAGTAAATTGTTAACTCTACGGCTTTTGGGAAGACTCGACCCCTCTGTCTCAATTTCTTTATCTACATATTGAGGATACTATCACCTGTTGTACAGAATTGTTGTAAAGATTGAAAGTACTTGTATATTACCATTATTTATGTGTTGTTTATTCCCCCTAATCTGATTCCTTTTCTTTTTTTAATTTTTTTACAAATTAGGAAACCAAATAAAGTGATTGAATCACTTCCTCAAGGCCCCACAGCTAGTTAATGTGAGAGCAAGGGCTGTAACACAGGTCTCCTATATCACAACAAAATCAGCATTATGCTCTACTGGGTAGCTGGGTAATGTGACTGTTTCTAGTTGTGGTTCCCATTTTCAGACCCCACGGGACAGGTTTATTTATAAATTTGTCATTTAGGGCATCATATTCTGGAATTGGGCTACTGTTGAACAAACCAAATGAAGGAAGGCCAGGCAGGAGGTGTTGGGTAGATTTACAAGGTTACACCTGGCACAGTTTTGTTCTTTTGACCTTACTAAACATCAAGGACGCCTGGCAGTAGATATCAGGGACCTAGCTACAAGGGGAGCATTGGTACCAGGCAAAGAATCAGTTAACAGGAAAGGAACTGAAGTGAACATCTGACATTCTTTTTAGTCTCATTTGGCCAGGGCGAAAATGATCATTCTGAGCAGAGAGATGGTCTTGGGTAAGTTTAAGCTGAATTGAGACCACAGTGATCCTAGGTTTGCTTTGACTTTTTCATCTGTCTCTTCCTTCTTAAGGGTGAGGCACAGCCAAGGGATGGTCCAGGTTTCTCTCATCTGACGCTCTGTCCATCGATTCAGAGATGAGGCTGGGGCTTGGACTCCTGTCAGTGATGGGCTGCCTCCCACATCTTGCTACCCTTTGATCCCAGAGTTTCAGTTGTATTATTTTTGGCTTTTACTTGCTGATGAAGAGTTTGATGTGGATTTAATTCTTTCCTTTCTCTGGCTGCCAAAGATTTTGTCGTTTGTAATATTCATAGGGAAATAGATCAAATATGACCACTTTTTGCTGGGTGTATATTTTCATAGTAGCGAGTAGTCAGAAGTGATATGTAGGTTACTAAATCTTGGGCTTTAACATGTAATTTTTATGGCCAATGAGAGTGAGTTAGCTCCTAATATTTCAGAACTTCACATAGGAAGTAAGCCAGAATGAAAAATTACACTGTCCACCAACTAAATCTAGCAATTGTATAATGTATCTTCTCAGAAAACATAATCCTGACCCCTACTCCAATCTGATTTTTGTCTTCCAAGTCTGGAATTCTTGTTAAATGAACTCTTGGTGCTTATTTTTCTTTGGCAATATAAAAAATAGCAAGTGTAAAATATCCCTCACACAAATGTACAAAGCAGATGTAGTTTCTTTGAGTACCTCAGTTGATCGTCTTTCCTTGATAATCCCCTACCCTACTAAAGAACAGAAAACTAAAAACCAAATAACTACAATAAGGAAATGTATAGAGATTAGAGTTTAATAGCGGTTACCTGGGGTGGGAAGGGTAGAGAATGGGGGGGAATCATTGTATAGGTAGCACTGAGTTTTTGTCTATAGGGAGGAAAAATTTGGCAATGGATATTGGTGATGGCTGCACAACATGATTGAAGAGGTTGGTTTTACTGAATTGCATATGTGAAAAAATGTCGAATTGGCAAATGCTGTGTCCTATATATTTTTATAAAGATTAATAATAATAAACAAGTTGTAGTCCAAATTTAAATGATTAGGACAAGGATGGAACATTAGTCTGTCCTAATCATTTAAAATCTCTTTGGGCAATTCAATCTCTGGTCATTTGGCTCGGTAAACAGTAAATGCTTCAGCATTCTAGCCCCTCATTCTGCTCTTCTCCAAGGTGGGGTTTGGGTGTGGGGTTGGCAGTGTGTGGCTTAGATGGAAGGATGGGGGTTCTTAAACCTACCCAATTCTCTGAATCCTCATCAACTCCAGCACACAGTGGCTGGATGGGGCTGCTCCTTCAAGTGGCATCCAGCAGAGGCTGCTGGTCCTATCTGTCTTCAGTCTTGAAATCTCTTGAAATCTTGAAAACAAAAAGCTAAGCAACAATCTCCTTGTTCTACCAGGTAGCTACCCTTCCAAAATACATAAACCCCTTCCTTGTCAACTCGCCAGTTAACAAGATTTACAGGACATGGAAATGTATCTGGACATATTTCAAAAAATATTCTGAGGCATAATAATAATACATTTAGTATCTATTTATTGCGCTCTAGGGACTAAGGTTTGCATGTGTTATCTTATTTAGTTTTCATAATAACCCTGTGGGAAAAGTTATGATAATACCCATTTTGCAAATGAGAAATGAGGCCCGAGAGGGCTAAATAAGTTGCCTAAGGTCACATAGCTAATAAAGGGTAGATACAGGATTCAAATTTAGGTCTGCCCGACTCTAAACCTCTTGCTCTAGCCACTATAATTCCTCCTTCTGGAAAAAGTTGGCTACTAAAACATAATTTTGATTACACAGAACTCTCCTTTGGTAATTTAACTTTTCTATTCAGTGATACAGTGGGCCTAGGTTTTGAAGCTGGGCTGTGTACCTGTGCTTCATCATCTGTAAAATGGGGATAATAGTACCCTTAACCCACAGTATTGTTGGGAGGTTTAAATGAGTTAATACGCAACCAACACTTGGCACACAGGAAGCTATAACAGCTACCAATTATTGTCATGAAAGTCCCAGGACAATATCATCCTCATCATCAGGCTTAAGATTTCAAAATCTTTGACATCCAGGAATATTTAAGTTGTGTTCTATTGTTTCTTTTCCCCATTTATCTCTTAGAAATTCACCTCTATTCAACTGTAGGAAGAAGAATGTGCTGGGAATATTTAGGGAGAATTGTAGCTTTAAGTGTATCACCTGTCAGAAATATCACTGATTGTTTCAGCTTGTTTTTGCTTTATGTTAGAAGAAGCAATTGCTTTAATGAAACATTTCCATGTGTAATAATAGTTATGGTAGTAGTCATTGTTGTTAATATTTTGCCGTCATGAACTTAAAGTTGACTTTGCAGAGAAGCATGGAGGGAAAAAGGAAAGTCCCTGGACTCTGCAGTCAGACATACCTAAGTCTGAATCCAATTTCTGATTAATCCTTAGAAACTAACTTAATCACTTTGAGTCTCAGTTTTTGTCATTTGTGCCTACCTCCCTGATATGATTGATACTAGATTAAAGGATGTAATATGCTTCAAATGCCTAAATATTAATTGGCACATTACCAAATTCAATGAAAGTTATTTCTTTCTTGCCTCTACCTCCTATCTGTCCTTTCCAACCACCTTTAAATTAGAAAGATGGCCGTAAGTTGTGTGGGTGGTATCAGGGTGGGGGCATTTTTATTCTTGTAAATTTGCTTATTTTATTATAGTAAAAAATGAGGACTAGAGCCTTCTCTGAAACTTTTAGCTTGGAGACCCTACATTTTATAATTATTAAATTTTTACTCATTTAAAGAATTTAGTTCTGTAATCAAAACCAGAGGAGGTTAACAGTTTACCCAGAGAAGACATTACTAAAGATAAAGATTGTAAATGACAAAGACCTCGTGGGATTTCACAGAACACTGCTCTAAAAAACTCAGTAGTTAACATTTTTAAATGGCTTATGATGGCAAATTTTACCAATTACCCACTAAAATAATTAGAAACAAAATCGTAAAAAAGTTATAATCACAATAATCTAAAATCTAAGCCTGACAGTCAACCTTTTGCCAAAATCTCATATAAATATAAACCAGAAGTTAATGGGACAGGATTGGGAAACCACATTCAACGGCCTATGAATGTGTTCCACCACCCATCTGTCAGTTTGTCGTCCTGTGGTGGATTACATGTTGCTATGATACCGGAAGCTATGCCAACAGTATCTCAAATACCAGCGGGGTCTTCCATGGTGCACAGGTTTCAGTGAAGCTTCCAGACTAAGACAGACTAGGAAGAAAGTCCTGGTGATCTACGTCTGAAAATTAGCCTATGAAAATCCTATGGATCACAACAGAATATTATCAGACCCAGTGCTGGCAGATGAGCTCCCGAAGCTGGAAGGGACTCAAAATAGCCAGCGTCTACGACATTGAACTCAAGCACACCAATCATTGTAAAGATGGGACAGAACTGGGCGATGTTTCTCTGTGTTGTACGTGGGGTTGCCATGAGTCGGAGCTGACTCAATGGCAACAGCAACATGAATGTGTTCCTTTCTGGGTGCTAGATATGTTCATTGTTATTGGGTTGACGTTGCTTCTAGGATTTCCGAGCAAGCATAAATATATTAGATGCTTTATATTTTATATATATTGAAAATATATCCCTGCTCTAACACATATGCACTTTAGAAGTCATGAGTTTGTACTGAAATCCCCAATTCAAATTTAACCCCAGTGTTGTTCCTTGTCTTCCTCCATTCCATATTCATATCTCCCTCTTCTGCAGCTAGAACTTTGGCTTCCAACAACATCAATATATTTACTCATTTGTTCAAGCCTGTAGTACACGCAAGTTTCAGAATTGTTATACTCATATGATCAAGAAAAACAAACCTAATAAGAAGAGTTCAAAATCAGCATTCTTTTCTTTTTTTTCTCTTCATATTGAGGGTCTATGTATTAGTTTTCATTGCTGCATAACAAAGTACCACAAATATAGTGGTTTAAAAGAACATCCATTTGTTATCTTCCTCTTTAGGTCAGAAGTTCAGGCATAGTGTATCTGGATTCTCTGTTCAAGGTCTTAGAAGGCTGAAATCAAGGTGTTGTCTGCACTGTGGTTTCTCATCAGGAGCCTGGGGTTCTTTCTCAAGCTCATTCAGGTTGTTGGCAGAATTGACGATCCCTTGGAGTTTTAAAACTGAGGTTCCTGATTTCTTGCTGGCTGTCAAGTGGGGGCTGTTTTCACCTACCCTAGAAGCCACTCACTGTTCCCTGCCATGTGACCCTTTCCACAATAGGCATTTTGCTCCTTCAAGGCCATCAGGAGAATCCCCCTAGTCTGCTATGATAGAGTCTTATATAATGTAACATAATGGGAGTAAATATCCTACTGCTCATACAACATAAATAAGGGACTGACTATCCCATCAAATCACAGGTGCCTCCCATACTCGAGGGGAGGAGATTATACAAGGTTTATAAAGTAAGGGGTGAGAATCTTGGAAGCTCTCTTAGAATTCTGCCTACCACAGTATATTAAAAGCATGTTGCTAAAAAATAACCTGGACTAGTTTTATTTTCTATTTTCACCAATACCCCTTTCAGTGTGTTATGGTATTCATTTGAAATACAGTAGGTTGTTTCTGTTTGCATTCATTTTTAGGAATTTTGCCTCATCTTTGTTGATTTAATTTTTTAAAAATATATACAACATGCTTCCAAAAGTCAAACTATACAAAACTGTATAATCAAAGAAATGTACTCCCTTCTCTATCTCTTCCACCTCATTTCCCCCCACCCTTATAGGCAATCTATTTTATTTAATTTATGGTTTATCTTTCCTATTTTATTTTTGCAAAATTAATTTAAACAGTAATAAATGCAGGATGTTTTCTTATTTCCCCTTGTTTCTTTCAGAATAGGTAGCATACTGTAGATATGTTTTTTTTTTACTTAACAAATCTTGAAAATCTCCTCCATACCAATTCACAGAGATCTTCCTCTTTTTCCAGATATATAGCTGTATGTTACTCCATTGTATGTTTGCATCTTAGTTCATTCAACCAATTTCTTGTTATGGGCAGTCAGGTGTTTTCTAATATTTTGTAATTATAAATAATGTTGCAAAGAATAGCCTTGTGCATATGTATTTTCATATTCTTAGAGCTGCACTTTTAGGGTCAATTTCTGGAAGTGGGATAGCAGAGTCAAAAGATAAATATGTAGTTTTGTACTGCATGGTTTAAAATCAGGAAAGGTGTGTGTCATTGTTGTATCCTTTCACCATAGTTATTCAATCTCTATGCTGAACAAATAATCCAGGAAGCTGGACTATCTGAAGAAGAACGGGACATCAAGACTGGAGGAAGACTCATTAACAACCAGCATTATGCAGATGACACAACCTTGCTTGCTGAAAGTGAAGAGGACTTGAAGCACTTACTGATGAAAATCAAAGACCACAGCCATCTGTATGGATTACACCTCAACATAAACAAAAATCCTCACAGCTGGGCCAATAAACAACATTATGATAAACAGAGAAAATATTGAAGTTGTCAAGGATTTTATTTTACTTGGATCCACAATCAACAACCATGGAAACAGCAGTCAAGAAATCAGAAGACCCATTGCATTGGGTAAATCTGCTGCAAAATACTTCTTTAAAGTGTTAAAAAACAAAGATGTCACCTTGAAGACTAATGTGCACCTGGCCAAGCCATGGTGTTTTCAATCACCTCACATGCATGTGAAAGCTGGACAACGAATAAGGCAGATGGAAGAAGAACTGACGCCTTTGAATTATGGTGTTGGCGAAGAATATTGAATATACCATGGACTGCTAAAGAACAAACAAATCTGTCTTGGAAGGAGCACAGCCAGAATGCTCCTTATAAGCAAGGATGGCAAGACTTTGTCTCATGTATTTTGGACATGTTATCAGAAGGGGTCAATTCCTGGGGAAGGAGATCATGCTTGGTAAAGTAGAGGGTCAGCGAGGAAGAGGAAGACCCTCAATGAGATGGACTGACACAGTGGCTGCAATAATGGGCTCAAGTATAACAATTGTGAGAATGGCACAGGACTGGGCAGTGTTTTGTTGTGTTGTACATAGGATGGCTGTAAGTTGGAACTGACTCTTTTGCACCTAACAAAAGCAACAAATTTTGTTAGAGAATGTCATATTTTCCTTTAGAGTGGCTATACCATTTTTGCCATTTCCATCAACAATCTGAGAGTGCCTGTTTCCCCTTAGCCTTGTCAAGCTTTTAACTCTTTGTCACTTATGAGTTAGATATAATATCTTAATGTTCTTTTGATTGCTTAAGGACCATTTTTATATATTTCTACTTAAATTTCTTATATCGTATGCCTATTTTTTTCTATAGGATATTTAAAAATTTTTTTTAAGCTTTGTTAGGGAAATTAGTCCTTTATCTGTGATATACGTTGCAAATATTTTCTCTCAAGTTGTCCTTTCACTTTGCTTATTATGTTTTTTGTCATGCAAAAGACTTTTATTTTTTAGTAGTCAAATTTATCAGTCTTTTATTGCAACTGTATTTTAAGTCATATTTAGAAAGCATTCCCTTCAGCCAAGCTATAGAGAAATTCATCCATGTTTTCCTCTGCATTGTATAAAAACCAAAAACCAAACCCATGATTCCAACTCATAGTGACCCTATAGGACAGATAGAGCTGCCCCATAGGGTTTCCAAGGAGCACCTGGTGGATTTGAACTGCCAACGCTTTGGTTAGTAGCCCGTAGCACTTAACTACTATGCCACCAGGGTTTCCAGCATTGTATAGGTATATTTTTTAACATTTGAATCTCTAAACTATTTGGAATTTATTCTTGAATATGGTATGATGAATTGATCATATTTTATTGTTAAAAGAATCTTTCAAAGAAGAGTCAATGACATAGAGAAATGCATCTAATAATCATAACTCAAATAAAGCAAGATACAAAATTGTATCTTCAATATGATATACACATACATAAATGAAAAATATATTGGAAGGAAATGAACCAAAATGTTACAAATGTTTATGTTTTGTTAATAATGTTATGAGGAATTAAAAATTTTTTCTTCAGTATACCTTTATATTTTATAAAATGAATATGTATTGCTTTATAGCTGAAAAGAGCAGTTATATTTTTAATTTAAAAAAAGGATTAACACTGGCCCTAATTTTTTTTTACACTCTGAAAAGAAAAGAGAGACTTAGAAAATATTTAGTTTAAGTAAAAGAGAATAGAATCATATACATTTATTCTCCCTCTTCTCTGTGTACAGCTCTCTGCCTATCTTCCTCTGTTTTTTTTTTTTCTTTTCCTCTATCTCATTTTCTCACTCCCCCTGTAGTAAAATCCATGCAAGACCTCAACAGCATATTATTTTATTGCTGTAAAAGCTACTCAGGGTTAATTCCTTCATAAAACACCACCGCAGTTATGACAAGTACTCAAAAAGACCATAATGCTCATGGATAATGGTAAGCCCCCTGGCATACAAAATACCCCTTCTCCCTTAGCTAACAGTCTTTATACCAGCAACAGGGTACCCTATTACAACACTTCCTCTGTGTTATCCTAGAGGGTGTAAAATTTCAAGTCCCTTTATCTTAGTAGTTGAGTGGTCAGAGGAGACTTATTGCTTCCTTTATTTTACGGCCATAGTGAGTCCCCGGATGGGCAGCTGAAAAATTGATGGCAGATGGCTCAGTAGGAGATAAGCCTAATGGTTCTGTGTTATTCTTAAGTCTCCCAAGAGGAAACCTTTACTGAGGGACACTCAGGACTGCCACATCCAGTGGTAACAACATTTGTTGAGTGTTTGCTGTGTGCTGAGGTTTTACATGCATTGTCTCATGACATCATCCCAGCAACCCTGCAAGGTAGGCATTATTAGCCACACATCACAGCTGAATATAAGTAACCTTCCCTAAGTCAGACAGCCTGAAGGTAGCTGAGTCAGACTTCGCATTTAAGCCAATTAGTCTTCAAAGTCTATTCAAAGACTATTCCGATGGCATTGGGTGATATTCAGTGCTAAGAAACAATAGCTTAACACATCTCAATATATCAGTGAAACCTATGGCACATCCAGATGCGACAAGGCCACTTTGAATATGTTTTCTAGCAGCCTTTCTCAATGGGAGATCCATAAGAAAATTAAACTCTTCCAAAAAATTATTTGAATGACTATCTCATTTCTTCCAAGGATGGTACATAACTAGTATCATACTAAATGTAAAGGACAGAAGTTAATTCATTCCATACAATAGATGCCTTAAAAAAACAAAAACAAAAACCCTTAAGGCACTAAATTCTCTCTTTCTCTCTCTCACTTCTCTCTCCACACAGACACATACACAGAGTGAAAACAGGCTGCAAGAACAGCCAACACACTCTGAATTACTAGACGAAACCCCCCAGTTTCACTAGCAATACCTAAAGGAGGTCTTCCACTCAGGACTTTACATTGACGATAAGAGAATAAATGCTGTATTGTGTATTATTACTCTGCTATTGATCTATGCAACCATTCATAACACAAGAAACGACAAATAATATATGGAATGCTTCTGGTATTCAGTTGAATCCTTCATTTTTAAGGGACAGTGAATCTTGATCTGGGGGGACCAAAGGGAAAGTTCTTGTTCTTGCCCTATCAAGATTTTCTTTTGTATTTGTCTTATTCTTCTTTGCTTGGAGCTCTCCACTGCCTACTAAGCTGGGCCCTCCCTTGAAGTAGGACTTATATATTTTTACTTATATTATTGCAATTTCTCAGAATTCAAGCTTTAAGTATGAAATCTTTATCAATGCTAGTTTATAACTTTTACTAGCGTTGCCTCTAATTTGCTAGTCATGAAATAATGGCTCTTGGAGTGGTATGTTCCTTTTCTCTTCCTCACAGTCCCTCAACCTTTTTTTTTTTTTTTTTTAAAGAGATTAATGTTCGGATTAAGTACCAGCTGAAAAGGTCTTTTCCTTTGATACTGATGTCCCCATAATTTAATGAATGTTATGGTTCTTGGTTAGATTTGAGAATTTATTGCTTCATGCCCACTTACTTTAAGCAACACCAGCATAGTTAGATATAAATAATCATTTGATGTTCCAGATCCAAAGAATGTCCTTTTCCAGACAAAACGAGATGTTTCAGTATTGTTTGCCTTTTTGTGGCTAGGAAAAAAAGTATGAAGTTCTGAGTGTTTTCAGGAAAGGTTGTAGGATGTTTTGTAGACTGCAACTTGGATTGAGTTGTCTAAATACCAGCAACACCCCAAGAGTATGGCCCCAGGACACCCTTTTAACTCAATACTGAAGTCACTCCTGAAGTTCACTCTTCTGCCAAAGATTAGACAGGCCCATAAAACAAACAACAATATATGTAGCTCAACCACATATACAAGACTAAAGGGGCACACCAGGCCAGGGGCAAGTACAAGAAGGCAGGAGGGGACAGGAAAACTAGATGAATGGAAATGGGGAACCCAAGGTCAGGAAGGGGAGAGTGTTGACAGATCACAGGGTTGGCAACCAATGTCACAAAGCAATATGTGTATTAATTGTTTAATGAGAAACTAATTTTCTCTGTAAACCCTTATCTAAAGCACAATAAAAAAAAAAATAAATAAATACTAGCAACATTGGTAACAGCATGAGAAATGTCATAGGTCTGTCTGATACAGAAGAATGATGCCTGATATAGAAGAAGGATTTCAGACATTCTGAACTATTTCCTTGGATTCACCCTCTATTAAATATCCAATTACAGGAGGATAGTGATGAAGAAAATGGGCTTTAGAGTCAGAGACTCACAAATGGGTTCACCATTCCTAAGTTATAATACTACCATCCAGGGGAGCTGGGTGGGTGGAAGAAACGAGGGATCACTTAACACAGCACCTGGCACAAAGACATACTAATAATCATCCTGATTATAACCATGATTGACATTTACTGAGTGCTCAACAAGTACCAGACATTGTGCTAATAACTTATATGGATTGTCTCATTTAATCCTCATAATCACTCTCATTTTACAGGTGAGAAAACTAATGTAAAGAGAGATTACGTAACTTGTCAAGGTCACCCAACCTATGTGATGGAGCCTAGATTCAAATTCAGGCAGTCTGACTACACTGTAATACACTGTTTGCTAAATAAATTCTAGCTACTACCAAAACACAATGCCACCTCTGTGATCCTTGCAAGTAGCTTAAAGTACTGGACACTCAAGCAGAAATTCCTTCTTAAAGAATGAAACTTGGAAGCCTTTCAATGGCGTTAATTGTCAGGGATACATAGCTAAAGTAGCATCATCCATAATCAGTTGCTACTATCCTTGGGAAGATAAAATTTGAAAAAAAAATTTTTTCTTTTTTTCACCAAGAGCCACAAATGAGTTTAGTATTTATGGAATTTGGATGTTGAATTGCTTAAGTCCTCAGTTATGGAATCTAATCCTTCTCCCTCCTTCTAGATTTCCTCCTTCCTAAGATGGTATCTGATTGCACACAACCAATGCTATTGGGCATACTGGTCCATGTTCTACATGTAGTCCTCTGGTTAAAATGTCTCATGCCATGTGTCTTGGACATTGACCTTGGTATTCAATACTTCCATTCCTGAAGTGTCTACAACTTATGGCATCTTGGCTTGACACAAGCAAGGAGGTTGCTCCAGGGGAGCTCAGTTTTCTCCTGGCTACCTAGGCCCCAATCTCTGTTCTCTTTCATATTGAGGATTCTTTAAGTTTTTACTGTAACTCATGTGCAACCCCAATCTTATGCAGGTGGTTAGGGAGGGGATTGAGGACAAAGGGCAAAAAGAGGACAGCTTATGCCCTTTTGGAATCACTGAAGAGGTCATCTTGCAGAATGCCTTCATGCCAACATCAATCATCTGCCTTAGAGTCAAAATGGCAGCATGGTTTGTTTAAGCAGAGAAAGGACCTCTGCTAAGCCTACTCCATACCCACTGTCGTTGAGTTGATTCCAACTCATAGAGATCCTATAAGACAGAGTAGAACTTCCCCATAGGGTTTCCAAGACTGTAAGTCTTTACAGAAGCAGACTGCCACATTTTTCTTTTGTGGAGTAGCTGGTGGATTCAAACTGTAGACCTTTCAGTTAGCAGCCAAATTCTTTAAACTTTGTGCCACAAGGACTCCAGTGTACCTGGCCTAGTACTCCCAAATTTTCGTCAGCTCCTGTATGACATGGAAGGGATCCAGAAATGCCCTCCAAGGGTGAGAAAGAGAATCTCACTGGGATAGAGAAGAAGTATGAAATGATTTTTTTTTTTTTGCACTTCTAAGATGCAGTGTATAGACAGCTCCAATATATAGAAATTATCAGGCAAAAATAATATTGAAAATAGTAACAAAATAGATGAGTTTATAGGAAGGCTGATCAAAACCAAAAGCAACAAAAAGCAATGTTAGGGGTTGCAAATACTACAGATTTAAAAAAATAATAAGTATTGGAGAACTGGGAATTTTATGTTAAGACCACCCTGTGGGAGCTTTTGGTGTATATCATGTTTCTGGTGAACATCTGTCTATTGACTTATGAAATGACAAGCTCCAGTGCCTATCACTACACCAAAGTGATGTCTGAGCTCTTCTTACATACTCAGACACCCATGTCTCCTTGCAGACCATCAGCGGCATGGTGGACTTCAGGAATGTGGACATACCACTCGCGGATGAGCAGTGGGGTTCCTCCCACTGGGGCTGGCTCACAGTCTACAGTGGAGGTGGCTACTATTCGGACCTCCTGAGGTTTCAACAGGCCAGTGCAGAGGCACTCTGGGACCTACAAGAGGGGCTGTGTCTGGACCAGGGCATTCAGGTGGTCTTCACGGACTTCTCAGTCTACAATGCCAACATCAATCTTTTCTGTGTTTGGAGGCTGGTGGTGGAGTTTCCAGTTACAGGAGGTGCCATCCCATCCTGGCAGACCCGCACAGTGAAGCTGATGTGCTCTGTCAGCAACTGAGACTTCTTTATTGTTGGTTGTGAGATCATCTTCTGTGTCTTCATCTTCTACTATGTGGTGGAGGAGATCTTGGGGCTCCACATCCACCGGTTTTGCTACCTCAGCAGCATCTGGAACATCCTAGACCTGATTGGCATTTTGCTCTCCATTGCGGCTGTGGGTTTCCACATATTTCAAACCCTCGAGGTGAATGAGCTGATGGTGAAGCTCCTGCAGCAGCAAAACACATAGGCCAACTTCAAGTTCCTCGCCTTCTGGCAGATGTAGTACAATAACATGAATGCTATCAACCTCTTCTTTACCTGGATCAAGATATGCAAGTACATCAGCTTCAGCATAATCACGTCTTAGCTCTCCTCCACATTGGCGCACTGTGCCAAGGACATCCTGGGCATCGCCATCATGTTCTTCACTGTGCACAATTCAGCTAGCTACTTTTCGGGACCCAAGTGGAAAACTTTAGCACTTTCATCAAGTGCTTTTTCACACATTTCTGGATCATCCTTGGTGGTTTTGACTACAATGCTCCCTACAATGCCAACCACATCCTGGTTCCTGCCCACTTTGCTACCCTACATCTTCTTCATCTTCCTTGTGCTCCTGAACTTGTTCCTGGCCATCATCAACGATACCTATTAAGAGATCAAGAAGGAATTGGCTGGACAGAAGGATGAGCTTTCTGACCTTCTGAAATAGGCTACAATAAGACCCTATTAAGGCTGCGTCTGAGGAAGGACAGATTTCGGATATGCTCCAGGTCCTGAAGGGTGGGGAGCAGGGGACCCAGTTCAAGGATTTTACCAACACCTTGCAGGAGTGAGCAACTAAAGATTAACCTTTCCTGACCTTGGCTTATAAGTCCTTGACATTCAACTATATATTCCTTCCCTATAAGCCACTGATCTTGGCCTCTAGGTCGCTGATCCTGACCTTCAGAATTGTGCCCTCAGTTTAAAGGCCTTTGACCATGGTATACAGCATTCCGAACCTTGCTGAACAACTCTTAGGCCCTAATGTAATAATGTAATTCCCTAATCACTGTATACACCCCTACTCCTACAAAACTCTGATCTTTGTTCTATGCTCCCCAACAAATACTGGTCTATTCTCTTAGCTGTTCTCTCTCTGCATGCCCATCAAACGTATTAGCAAACATTGAACAAATACATTGTGAGCACCAAAATAATAATAATTAAGTACTATAAGCAATTGTATGCCAACAAATTTGAAAATTTCAAATGAGATGGACAATTTTCTAGAAAAAGATTACCAAATTTGTCTTCAAACATTGACACGTGAAATGCAATTTGGTAATTATTAATAGTTTTCTCCTATCTTAAAAAAAAATTGCCATAGTAAACTGAATTCATGTATATACAACAAATAGATTAATACTAGGAAGGCAGGCATGATTTAACATCAGAAAATCGATCAAATTACATCAACACATTTACTACATAAAGAGACTGACAAGGAAATGCAATACGACTCTCTCAATAAAGCAAAAAGTAATAATAATAAAACCTCTCAAAAAACTCTGAATTCTCATGGACTCCAGACTTTCTAGAGCCAAGGTGGCTGGATGAACCCCTGAAACTATTGCCTTGAGATAATCTTTAAAACTTAAACCAAAAATATCCCCTGAAGTCTTCTTAAGACCAAACAATAGCTTAGCTTAACTAGTAAAAAATGTCTCCCTTGAGCATTATGCTCTATTAAGAACTATCTGTATGGGATCAAAGTGACAACAGCAACACAAAAGATAGGAAACTTAGAAAACCGTGTGTTTATATTAATGGGGGAGGAACAACTCAAAAAAGGAGGGTTAGAATGGTTACATAATTCAAAGAATGTAATCAATGTCACTGAATTGTACACGTAGAAACAGTTGAATTGGTGCCTGCTTTGCTGTGTATATGCTCAACAGCAACAACAAAATTAAAAACAAAAACAAAAAACTTTGCACAAAAGACAACTACCAAAAATTGACAGCAACATTAGTCTAAACGGTGAAATGTTAAAAGAACTTCCATTAAATAAGAAATAAGACAAGGACGTCTGCAATCATCCTACTACTCAACACTGAACTGTAGTTCCTAGCTAAAGGAATAGCACAAGAAAAAGGAGGTATAGAAATTGGAAAGATACAAAATTTTCATTAGTAGATAATGTAACTGCCTTCCTAGAAAATTCAAAAAAATCTTCGGATAACCTGTAAAATTAAGAGGATTCAGAAAATCACCCAATTTAAAATAGACTAAATAAAACTTAAATAGTAGCAATAACAATTAGAAAATAAAGTATAAACAAAAATTGGGCAAGACATTTATGGATATTATGAGTTGAAATTGACTTGACAGCAGTGGGTTTGGTTTATTTATTTTTTGTTTGTTTTATTACAAAACTGTGTTAAGTAACACAAAATAAATACAGAAATGTAGTACAAGTACAAAAACACAGTCAGGATACAAACACCAGATGATGCTGGCCCTTGGAAAGGGAAGAGAATGGACCTGGGGAAGAAAACATTTAGTTAAAAAACAGAACAAAACAAACAAAAAATATTAATGTTCATTTTGAGTGGTGAATAATTATTATAGACATTTATTTGTATTTTCTATATTTTAGGAACTTCTCCTCCAAATATAAATAAATAAATTCAGAAAGAGATCTCATTAATTTGAACAAAGGATCTTATGAAAATTATTAAGAAAGATACTTTCACTGATTACCAAATTAACTATCCAGCGCTCATGGGCATTTATAAATATTTTTAGAAATACTATATTACCCTTAAGTACCCTACCCTGGACCTCTTAGGTATGATCCACTTCTGGGCTTCAAAAACATTTGAGGCTTGATGACATAAACTGCTGCAGTAGTTCCTGGGCTTTATCCTAATAGATTTGAGCAGTATATTCTCAAGTGGCCTTTTTGTAGAATCTGCACTTTGATCTTCGAAACTATAAGTGGAGCATGAGCGTTAAATGCTGAGCAGTACTTGGCATGCCTGGACATGATGGCAGATCTGCTGCTGACCTGTTTGGCAAGAGATCTATGCCCAAACGTTAAAGAAAGCCTTTTACTGGAAGTGACTCAAAATTCTATGGCACGGTGAAGCAGTCTCACATGTTTTCAGAATCTTGAGTTCTTCCTCCATTTTGAATTATGGGAATGTCTAGTGTATGGAAACAGACTTTATGAGCCTGGTCTTATTTTATTTAATTGTTCTGGAGTTTATGTACTGTTCAGAATATGTTTTGTAAGTTAATTTATATGATAATAACAGCCAGGCAACGGGCAAAATTGGTATACAAATTATAAAATCAGCCTGTCTACATATTTTTTTTTGGCCATTTACTTTTTCCAAATAATACCAATCAATCAGACAACTATAATTAATTTCTGACTTGCTAATAGAGGTCTGGTAGAGAGCTAGCAGTCAGAGAAATCCTTATTCTTAACTACAAGGAAGATTATCTCTTATAGCCATAAAAAAAAACAACAAAAAAAAAAAACACACTGCTGTAGAGTCGATTCCAGCTCATTACGACCCTATATAGGACAGAGTAGAACTGCCCATAGAGTTTCCAAGGAGTGCCCAGTGGATTTGAACTGCCAGCCTTTTGGTTAGCAGCTATAGCAATTAACCACTATGCAACCAGGTTTTCCCTTATAGGCATAGGCTCCATTTAAATAATGAGAAAATTAATGGGCTTCTTCATTAATCCACTGCGACAGAATCAATTCTGATTCCTAGCTACCCTATAGGACACCGTAGAAATAAATTTGAGAATATTTTTCTCTAGCCCTGTATTGAAAGTTTAGCTCGGAAACAGAGCCACTGGTTAGCAAAACTTTGAGACAAGCAAATTGATCTGTATTCGGTACCCTTCTGTCTTGTTTCTCTCTCTTTTCTGTGCCTTTCTCTTCTCTCCCCCATGAAACCCAGATTCCCCTGATGTCCAGTACTACCCATTGCAGTGTTCTATATAGACTTGCACAATACACAGAGCTTCAAGATGATGTTTCCTACGTCTCACGTTAAAAATTTGACTCAACTTAATGGCAACTAACAACAACAAGGGGCTCTGAGGGATTAGCTCTGGAATAAGCAATTCTAAGTTGCTAATAATTAGAGACAGCACTACATAGGCCTGTGGCAGAGGGCAACTCTCTAAGAGTTATCCAGATTTCCTCTGCCTGCTCCATTGTCCCTCCCACACATTCTACCTGCCCTGGTCAGGCCACCTCCATTCAGGAACCTGACAGTCACAGAGTCATGTAACAAAGTGGGGATCAACCCAGAGTTAAAATGAAGCTCTACCAAATCTAGGCATGGGAGCCCCAATCATCAGGAAATGCGTAAATGTTACTGTGAGGGTGACACAGCACCAGCTAAGACAATGTGTCTAAAGCCACCAATTCCTTCAGTGTCTTTTGCTGTAAACTGGAAACTGTAAGTACAGCATTATTCACCTCTCAGATCCAAAAGTTATCCTCCCAGAACAAAACAAAAAGTACCCTAGAAAAAGCCATATTGACTATCTTCCTCAGTATTTTATAGGACATGGCAGTATAAAGATCATGGATAAATTATAATGTTGGAGAAATACTTTTTGTGGCTCAATGCCCTAAGAGAACTCTGAACGCTGTAATAATTTTATAAGTCGACCAGATCTTCAGAGAGGATTATCCTGGGATTTGGGGGTGGGGGGAGACCCAATGTGGCTACTGACAACCACCAAAAGTCACTTCTTAGCAAATAACATTAGCCAAACCACTCAATATTTTACAAGCTGATAATAGTCAGAAAGAGTATTGAAAATGATTTAAAAATGGCAATCAAGAGATGAAACGGCTCTTGTTAAAATTAGGAAACATAGGGTGCATCTCCCTTGATTTCAGAATAAAGCCCGGGCACTAAAAATCTATTTGTTTTTTAAGCTTCAGTTAAAGATTTTGAGAGCCTACTGCTGAAATCTAAATCCAAAGTAATCCAGTAGGAGCCTCATCTAAATGAGGCTTTTTGATTCCTTAGAAGTAATAATGTAGATGAAAGAGGAATGATCAACGTCTTACTCATATAATGCTGCTATAACAGAAACACCACAAATGGGTGGCTTTAACAAAGAGAAATTTATTCTCTCACAGTCTAGGAAGCTAGAAGTCCAAATTCAGGGTGCCAGCTCCAGGGGAAGGCTTTCTCTCTCTGTCGGTTCTACGGGAAGGTCCTTGTCATCAATCTTCCCTTGGTCTAGGAGTTTCTCTGTGCAGGAGCCTCAGGTCCAAGGGGCATCCTCTGCTCCTGGCGCTGCTTTCTGGCTGGAATGAGTTCCCCTACTTTCTGCTCACTTCTCTTTCCTTTTATCTCTTGTAAGATACAAGGTGATGCGGACCACAGCCCAGGGAAACTCTATGACCTGTGTAAAGGTGTTACATCCCACCCTAATCTTCTTTAACATAATCCAGTCTTGCCTCATTAACTACAGGCAGAGATTAGGGTTTACAACACATAGGAAAATTACAGCAATCGTGAAATGGGGGACAACCACACAATACTGGGAATCATGGCCTAACCACGTTGACACATATTTTGGGAGGGACACAGCTCAATCCATAACAGCCAGTAAAAGCCCATGGATTTGATCTTACTCTTAAAACTATCTGTGAAATGTTTTAGTTCTCTTCTGTAATGTGTGTGTGTTTAATAAAAACTAATGTACTGTGAAGTGAATATGAATTTTAAAGAGTTTAGGTAATTTTATTTTCCTCTGAGGTCCCTGGTTGGCATAGATGGTTTGCACTTGATTCCTAACCTAAAGGTTGGTGGTTCAAACCCACCCAATGGTGTCATGAAAGAAGGCTAGTGATCTGCTTCTATAAAGGTTACAACCAATAAAACCGTATGTAGCAGTTCTACTTTGTAACACGGGTTGCAATGAGTTGGGATCGACTACAGAGTAATGTGTTTCATTTTTTTTTGTTTGTTTTCCTCTGTTAGAAAGTCATGGTTACCCAATTTCCATTGCAACCTTTAATTCTGACCTAGAGAGAATAAGTAACTTATCCAAGTTCACAAAGTTCATGATAGAGCTGCAGTTAGAGCCCAGATGTGGTTGTATCCCTTCCCTAACTAAATTGTAAGCTGTTTGAAGGAAGAAATGATGCCTCTTCTATTTGTGTTTCCATAGGCATTAGCACAATTCCTAAGCTAGAGTAGATGCTCAGTAAATATTGTTAATTTTCTTTGGGATGGTTTAGATTTAATAAAGTCATGTCTATAGAGAGTGAATTGGCCTAATTATCTTCTTAGATCTCTGATTAGGGAATATTTACACTTTCTATAACTTGAATTATGTGATGAGCAAAAAAAATCTTAAAAATTGCTATGTATAGGAAAATATTAATACATAAAAAAGTACTTAGTAAGTATTTACTGCTCACCCCTGGGCCTCTTCTTGTGCTGATGGGGTAATTATTGGAGAGAAGAATTAATTTCAAAAATTGATTTATATGGATGAGTTGTCAAGCTATTTATAATCAAAGAAACAATCAGTCAATCAATCCAGAAGTAGAGATAAAGACTAGGAAGTGAAGGGCGAGGTGAGGAGTCTAGAGGGGCCAGATTTCCTTTTTTGTGTGTAGCGGGTGGGGGAAATACAGATGGAAAAATCTGTGCAGGACCAGAGTTCCAGAACAAGGAGTGGCAATGGAAAACACAGAGAGAATTGTCAAAGATTTGCTGGCGGAAAACTTCCCTAATATCATGAAAGACGAGAAAATATCCATTCAAGAAGCCCAGTGAACTCCATACTGGATAGATCCCAGAAGAAATTCACCAACGCCTCATAATCAAACTTACCAAAACCAAAGACAAAGAAAGCATTCTGAGAGCAGCTCAGGAAAAGCGAAAAGTCACCTACAAAGGAGAACCAGTTACTAAGCTCTGATTACTTATCAGAAACTCTCATACAGTCAAGAAGGCAATGGGATGACATATACAAAAGCTTGAAAGAAAAAAAATGCCAACCAAGTATTATATATCCAGAAAATTGTCTCTCAAATACAGTGGTGAAATTAGGACATTTCCAGATAAACAGAAATTAAAGGAATTTGTAAAAACCAGACAAGACTTACAAGAAATATTAAAGGAAGTCCTTCAGATAGAGAACCAATGATAGCAGACAACAACCTGAGTTTAGGACACAGGACAAAATCTGCCAGATACCAACCCAGATAAAGAATTCTCAAAAATAAAACAAAGCTAAAAGACTGAAAATGGAACCAGAGCCTTCACTCTGTAAATGATGATGCCAAAACAAAAAAGGGAGGATAAACAGCGTAGTTATAGAACTTTCATATGGAGACAAAAACAAACTAAAACTCAAAGAATGGGAAAAAAATATCCAGCAAATAATAAGCAAAAAAGAAAAGGAGTGGCAATATCAGTATCTGATAAAACAGACTTTAAGGCAAAATCTACCATAAAAGATAAGGACATTATATAATGATTAAAGGGTTAATTCGCCAAGAGGTCATAACCATAATAAATATATACACACTCAATGACAAGACTCCAAAATACATAAACTCTGACATCATTGTTATGGATTGAATTGTGTCCCCTCAAAATGTGTGTCAATTTGGCTAGGTCATGATTTCTGGTATTGTGTGTTTGTCCATCATTTTGTCATCTGATGTGATTTTCCTATGTGTTTAAAAAAAAAAAAATGTAGATCCTACCTCTCTGATGCACAATTAGAGGCAGTTATGTTAATGAGGTAGAGCTCAATCTACAAGATTTCTTGAGTCAATCTTTTGAGACATAAAAGAGAGAAGTGAGCAAAGAAACAGGTGGATTTCATACCACCAAGAAGGAAGCACCAAAAGCACAGCATATCCTTTGGACCTGGGGTCCCTGTGCTGAGAAGCTCCTAAACCAGGGAAAGATTGATGGCAAGGACTTTCCCCCAGAACTGACAGAGAGAGAAAGCCTTCCCTGGGGCTAACACCCTTAATTTGGACTTCTAGCCTCCTAAACTGTATGAGAATAAATTTTTCTTTGTTAAAGCCAACCATGTGTGGTATTTCTGTTGTAGCTGCACTGGATAACTAAGACAGTCATTGAGAAGAGAAACAGACAGTTCCACAATAATAGTAGGAGACTTCAACACTACACTTGGGGTGAATGACGGAACATCTAGAAAGAAACTCAACAAAGATACAGAAAACCTAAATACCACATTCAACCAATTTGACCTTACAGATATGTATACAGAACACTCCACCCAACAGCAGCAAAGTATACACTCTTTTCCAACACACATGGAACATTCTCTAGAATAGGCAACATTTTAGACCACAAAGCAAGCCTCAACAAAATCCAAAACATTGAAATATTAGAAAGCATTTTCTCTGAGCACGACACCATAAAAGTAGAAATCAATAACATGAAGAGCAAGGAAAAAAAAATCAAATACATGGAAACCGAATAATACCTTGTTTAAAAAAACAGTGGGTAATAGAAGAAATAAAAGATGGAATAAAAAACTTCCTAGAATCAAATGACAATGAAAACACATCTTACCAAAAACAGTTGGGAAACAGCAAGAGCAGTACTCAGAGGTCAATTTATAGCAGTAAATGCACACATCAAAAAAGAAGAAAGGGCCAAAATCAAAACATTAACCCTACTAGCACAAACAGAGAGTAGCAAAAGAAGCCCACAGTCATGGGAAGAAAGGAAATAAAAAATATTAGAGCAGAAATAAATGAAATAGAGAACAGAAAAAAATAGAATCAACAACACCAGAAACTGGTTCTTTGAAAGGATCAACAAGATCGATAAACCATTGGCCAAACTGACAAAAAAAAAAAGCAGGAGAGGAAACAAATAACCCAAATAAGAAATGAGATGGGTGACATTACCACAGAATCAACTTAAATAAAAAGGATAATAACAGAATACTATGAACCCATAACAAAAGAAGAGATTAAAGAGGTAATAAAAAAAAAAAAAACTGCCTCCCTCCCCCCCAAAAAAGCCCTGGCCTCAACAGCTTCTGGGGGAATTCTACCAAACATTCAGAGAAGAGCTCACATCAATACTATTCATACTATTTCAGAGTATAGAAAAGAAAGGAATACTCCTGAATTCATTTAATGAAGCCAGCATAATCCCAATACTAAAGCCAGGCAAAGATGCCACAAAAAAAGAAAATTACAGGCCAATATTCCTCATGAATACAGACACGAAAAATCTCAACAAAATTCTAGCTAATAGAATTCAACAGCATACCAAAAAAATAATACATCACCACCAAGAGGGATTCATACCAGGTATACAAGGACTGTTCAACATTAGAAAATCAATCAATGTAATCTACCACATAAATAAAACAAAAGAATCACATGATCATCTCAACTGATGCTGAAAAGGCATTTGATAAAGTCCAACATTCATTCCTGATAAGACTCTTAGCAAAATAGGAATAGAAGGGAAATTCCTCAACCTAATAAAGGGCATTTATACAAAACCAACAGTCAACATTATTCTCAACAGAGAGAGACTTAAAGGATTCCCCTTGAGAACAGGAACCAGACAAGGATGCCCTTTATCACCACTCTTATTTAACATTGTGATGGAAGTCCTAGCCAAAGCAATAAGACAAGATAAAGAAATAAAGGGTATTCAAATCAGTAAGGAAGAAGTAACACTATGTCTATTTGCAGATGATATGAAAACATACATAGAAAACCCCAATGCTTCCACAAGAAAGCTACTGGAACTAATGTACAAGATCAATATAAAAAATCAGTTGAATGCCTTTACACCAACAAAGGGAACTTCAAAAAGCAAATCAGGAAAATAATACTATTTACAATAAAAAAAAAAAAAAAAACTATTTACAATAGCACCCCCAAAAGATAAAATACTTAGGAATAAATATAACCAGGGACATAAAAGACCTATACAAAGAAAACTATAAAACACTACTGCAAGAAACCAAAAATGACCTACCTAAATGGAAAAACATACCATGCTCATGGATAGGAAGGCTCAACATCATGAAAATGTCAACACTACCCAAAGGGATCTATAGATATAATGCAATCTCTATCCCATTTCCAACAGTGTTCTTTAATAAGATGGAAAAACTAATCACCAACTCTGTATGGAAAGAGGCCCCAGATAAATAAAGCATTATTGAAGAACAAAGTATGAGGCCTCACACTACCTGATCTCAGAACCTACTATGTGGTCACAGTGGTCAAAACAGCCTGGTACTTGTACAATGACAGACACATAGACCAATGTAACAGAATTAAGAACCCAGACATAAATCCACCCACCTATGGATCGATAAACCATTGGCCAAACTGACAAAAAAAAAAAAAAAAAAAAGCAGGAGAGGAAACACAACTAAAAGTCCACAAATAGCAGAAGATGAACTAGATAAATGGGACCTCCTAAAAATTAAACACTTTTGCTCATCAAAACACTTCTCCAAAAGAGTAAAAAGAGAACCCACTGACTCGGAAAAAATTTTTGGCTATGACATATCCAACAAGGGTCTAATCTCTAAAATTTATAGGAAATTTCAACACCTCAACAACAAAAAGACAATCCAATTAAAACAATGGGCAAAGGATAAGAACAGACACTTCACCAAAGAAGACATTCAAGCGGCTAACAAACACATGAAGAAATGCTTGTGGTCATTAGCCATTTAAAATAAAAACCTGTTGCCATCAAGTCAATTTTGACTCACAGCGACCCTATAAGACAGAATAGAACTGCCCCATAGGGTTTCCAAGGAGCAACTGGTGGATTCAAACTGCTGACTTTTTGGTTAGCAGCCAAACACTTAACCATTGCACAACCAGGGCTCCTAATTGCCACAAATCAAAACTACATTGAGATACCATCTCACCCCAACATTATTGGCACAAATCAAAAAATAGAAAATAACAAATTTTGGAGAGGTTGTGAGAAGAATGGAACTCATACACTGCTGATTGGGAAGTAAACTAGTACAACCACTATGGAAAATAGTATGGTGCTTCCTTAAAAAGCTGGAAATAGAAATACCATATGACCCAGCAATTTCACTCCTAGGTATGTAACCTAAAGAAATAAGAACCGTGACACAAATAGGCATATGCACACCCATATTCATTGCAGCATTATTCACAATAGCAAAAAGATGGAAACAACCTAAGTGCCCATCAACAGATGGATGGATTAACAAACTGGAATACACGTACACAATGGAATATTATGCAACAATGAAAAATAATAATGATCTGTGAAACAGCTCACAGCATGAGTGAATTGGAGGTCATCATGCTGAATGAAGTAAGTCAATCACAAAAGGTCAAATATTGTATGAGACCACTATTATAAAGAAACAAGAAAAGGTTTACACTCAGAAAAAAACAAAATGTTTTTTGATGGTTACCAGGGATGGGAACCAAAACCCAAACCCATTGCCATTGAGTCAATTCCGACTCATAGCAACCCTATAGGACAGGGCAGAACTGCCCCAAAGACTTTCCAAGGAGGGGACCGACAGATTCAAATTGCTGATCTTTTGGTTAGCAGCTAAGCTCTTAACCACTGCACCGCCAAGGCTCCAGGGATGGGAGTCGGAGGGAAAATTACAAAAGAGATAGAAGACACAGGTTAACATTGGTGAAGGCAAAGGCAATGCACAATATGGGGAAGTCAGCAAAACATGACCAAAGAAATGGTGGACTCTGAAAGGAAAGCAAGAACAAAGGGCAACAACGATAATTACTATAGCATAGACAATCCTGTGACAATAGTATTAACAAACAATAATTTACCAAGGTATGCCAAGAGGTATGGGAGGATGCAATGGAACACATCCAACTGCAGATATAGGTTTGGTGGTGGACAATTCTACATACATAACTGTAGGGGCTGCTTAAATATTAATATAGACAATAGAGCACACAAGGGCCACAGTGAGGGCAAATTCTTAGACATAAGCAAACACCTCGATCAGGCAGCATTTCATTCCATTGTACATGGGGCCCCCGTGAGTTGGGGGCTGGCTTGATGGCAGTGGACAACAACAATGCATTTTGCCTGGCACATAATAGGTGTTCAAAAAGTACTAGGTCTATTTTATAGGATGATTATTAGAAGGCGAAGCAGAAAGGAACAGAAAAACATATTTAAGGTAAACACTAGTTATCAATTAGAAACAATAATACCTATTTAGAATGTACATAAGTCAGTGGAGATAGAAGAGAATTTATTTTTTAAATACAGTGTTAGGATACAGTTAGTTGGAAACTTGTGTGATGAAAAAAGGCATTCATATTGATTCTTACAACTAAAAAGTTGAGGGACAGATCTAATTTTAGGAATAACACGATTCGATTGTTCAAACGGTTTCACATTCACCCTCTTTCTCTCTTGTCTGTGCTTTTCTTTCTGATGGCTTAATTCTCAAGAGATTACTTCCATATGGAAGCAAATAAGGCCCACATAGTTCAATGATTACATTTCCATACAACCAGTGATCCTAGAGAAAAGAGTTCCCAATAACTGAGAAATCTCCCAGAAGTGACTCTGATTGACCCAGCTTGTGTCATGAACCATCCCTAACCCAATCACTTTGACCAGGCAAATGCAGCACTCTGCTTGGTCAGCCTGAGTCACATTTCCACTACCAGGGTGTGACAGGTAGAATCATGTAATGGGCATTCCCACCTGGTGGAAGAAAGGCAGCTACTAAAACAAAATGACATCAGGCAGATAAAAAATAACAGATATCCACAGTAAAAACCTACTGTGCATCAGGATACGGGCATCATGAGCCTCATATAAGAGGTAATAAAACTGAGCCTCAGAGATGTGAAATAATGTCCTTGAGTTGTATATAACTAGTAATTTGATAATTGGATTTTAAAACCAAGCTGTTGTTGTTAGTTGCACCAACTCATGGCAACCCCATACACAATGAAATCAGGCCATTTTGATCCATAGGGTGTTCCTTGATTTTTGGAAGTAAATCGCCAGGTCTTTCCTCTAGTCTGTCTTAGTGTGGAAGCTCTGCTGAAACCTGCTCAGCATCATAGCAAGATGCAAACTTCCACTGACAGGTGACCAGGATTCAAACCTAGTCACAAATGTTAGTCTGGGCAAAATGCAAGCTTAGAAAGGAATTTAATTTCTTTTTTGATTTTTATTGTGCTTTAAGTGAAAGTTTATGAATCAAGTCAGTCTCTCACACAAAAACTTACATATACCTTGCTACGCACTCCCAATTGCTCTCCCTCTAATGAGACAGCCTGCTCCATCCCTCCACTTTCTCTTTTCGTGTCCATTCCTCCAGCTTCCAACCCCCTCTACCCTTCATCTCCTCTCCAGATAGGAGATGTCAACATAGTCTCAAGTGTCCACCTGATCCAAGAAGCTCACTCCTTACCAGCATCCCTCTCCGTCGCATTGTCCAGTCCAATCCCTGTCTGAAGAGTTGGCTTTGAGAATGGTTCCTGTCCTGGGAAAACAGAAAGTCTGGGGGCTATGACCACAGGGGTCTTTCTAGTCTCAGGCACACCATTAAGACTGGTCTTTTTATGAGAATTTGGGGTCTGCATCCCACTGCTCTCCTGCTCCCTCAGGGGTTCTCCATTGTGTTCCCTGTCAGGGAAGTCATTGGTTGTAGCCGGGCACCATCTAGATCTTCTGGTCTCAGGCTGATGTAGTCTCTGGTTTATGTGCTCCTTTCCGTCTCTTGGGCTCAAAATTACCTTGTGTCCTTGGTATTCTTCATTCTCCTTTGGTCCAGGTGGGTTGAGACCAATTGATGCATCTTAGATGGCCGCTTGCTAGCGTTTAAGACCCCAGATGCCACTCTCCAAAGTGGGATGCAGAATGCTTTCTTAATAGATTTTATTATGCCAATTGACTTAGATGTCCCCTGAAACCATGGTGCCCAAACCCTGCCCCTGCTACGCTGGCTTTTGAAGCATTCAGTTCATTCAGGAAACTTCTTTGCTTTTGGTTTAGTCCAGTTGTGCTGACCTCGCCTGTATTGTGTTGTCTTTCCCTTCACCTAAAGTAGTTCTTATCTACTATCTAATTAGTGAATACCCCTCTCCCACCCTCCCTCCCGCCCCACTCTCATAACCATCAAATAATATTTTCTTCTCTGTTGAAACCATTTCCTGAGTTCTTATAATAGTAGTCTTATACAATATTTGTCCTTTTGCAACAGACTAATTTCACTCAGTGTAATGCCTTCCAGATTTCTCCATGTTGTGAAATGTTTCACAGATTCATCACTGTTCTTTATCGATCTGTAGTTTTTTTTTAGTATTCCATTGTGTGAATATAACATAATTTATTTATCCATTCATCCATTGATGGGCACCTTGCTTCCATGTTTTTGCTATTGTAAACAGTGCTGCAGTGAGCATGGGTGTGCATATATCTGTTCGTATAAAGGGTTTTATTTCTCTAGGATACATTCCAAGGAGCGGAATTGCTGGTAGTTCTATTTCTAGCTTTTAAAGGAAGCGCCAAATCAATTTCCAAAGTGGTTGTACCATTTTACATTCCTACCAGCAGTGTGTAAGTTTTCCAATCTCTCCACAACCTCTTCAACATTTATTATTTTGTGTTCTTTGGATTAATACCAGCCTTGCAAAAGTGAGATGGAATCTCATTGTAGTTTTGATTTGCATTTCTCTAATGTTTTTTGGTTTTGGTAATGGCTAATGATGGTAAGCATTTCCTCATGGACCTGTTAGCTACCTGAATGTCTTCTTTAGTGAAGTGTCTGTACATATCTTTTGCCCATTTTTTAATTGGGTTATTTGTATTTTTGTAGTTGAGTGTTTGCAGTATCATGTAGATTTTAGAGATAAGGTGCTGATTGGAAATGTCACAGCTAAAAACTTTTTCCCAGTCTGTAGGTAGTCTTTTTACTCTTTTGGTGAAGTCTTTGGATGAGCATAGGTCTTTGATTTTTAGGTGCTCCCAGTTATCTACTTTCTCTTCTGCATTGTTAGTAATGTTTTATATACTGTTTATGCCATGTATTAGGGGTCCTAACATGTCCTTATTTTTTTTTCATGATCTTTATCGTTTTAGATTTTATATTTAGGTCTTCGATCCATCTTGAATTCATTTTTGAGCATGGTGTGAGGTATGGGTCTTGTTTCATTTTTTTGCAGATGGATACCCAGTTATGCCAGGCCCATTTATTAAAAAGATGGTCTTCTCCCCATTTAACTCTTTTGGGGCCTTTGTCAAATATCAGCTGCTCATATGCGGATGGATTTATGTCTGGATTCTCAATTCTGTTCCATTGGTCTATGTATCTGTTGTACCCGTACCCAGCTGTTTTGACTACTGTGGTGGTATAATAGTTTCTAAAATCAGGTATAGTGAGACCTCCCACTTTGTTCTTCTTTTTCAGTAATGCTTTACTTATCCGGGGCCTCTTACCTTTCCATATGAAGTTGGTGACTTGTTTCTCCATCTCATTAAAAAATGTTGTTGGGATTTGGATCGGAATTGCATTAAATCTGTAGATCACTTTTGGTAGAATAGACATTTTTACAATGTTAAGTCTTCCTATCCATGAGCAAGGTATGTTTTTCTATTTATGTAGGTCTCTTTTGGTTTCTTGCAGAAGTGTTTTGTAGTTTTCTCTTTATAAGTCTTTTACATCTCTGGTAAGACTTATTCCTAAGTATTTTATCTTCTTGGGGGCTACTGTAAATGGTATTGATTTGGTGATTTCCTCTTTGATGTTCTTTTTGTTGGTGTGAGGAATCCAACTGATTTTTGTATGTTTATCTTGTATCCCGATACTCTGCTGAACTCTTCTATAAGTTTCAGTGGTTTTCTTGAAGATTCCTTAGGGCTTTCTGTGTATAAGATCATGTCATCTGCAAATAGAGATACTTTTACTTCTTCCTTGCCAATCTGGATGCCCTTTATTTCTTTATCTAGCCTAATTGCTCTGGCTAGGACCTCCAGCACAATGTAGAATAAGAGTGGTGATAAAGGGCATCCTTGTCTGTTCCCCGATCTCAAAGGGAATGCTTTCAGGCTCTCTCCATTTAGGATGATGTTGTCTATTGATTTTGTATAAATGCCCTTTATTATGTTGAGGAATTTTTCTTCTATTCCTATTTTGCTGAGAGTTTTTTGTCATGAATGGGTGTTGGAGTTTGTCAAAAGCCTTTTCTGCATCAATTGATAAAATCATGTGATTCTTGTCTTTTGTTTTATTTATGTGGTGGATTACATTGTTTTTCTAATGTTGAACCATCTCTGCATACCTGGTATGAATCCCAAGCGGTCATGGTGAATTATTTTTTTGATAGGTTGTTAAATTCTATTGGCTAGAATTTTGTTTAGGATTTTTGCATCTAAGTTCATAAGTGATATAGGTCTGTAATTTTCTTTTTTTGTGGTGTCTTTACCTGGTTTTCGTATCAGGGATATGCCGGCTTCATAGAATGAGTTTGGGAGTATTCAGTCCTTTTCTATGCTCTAAAATACATTTAGTAGTGGTGGTGTTAACTGTTCCCTGGAAGTTTGGTAGAACTTTGCAGTGAAGCCATCCGGGCCAGGGCTTTTTTTTTGTTGGGAGTATTTTTTTTTTTTTTTCCAAGGGCCAGGACTTTAATACATGTATTTTGAAGACATAATTCAATCCATAGCAACTATGTTCCTCTTTGTTGGCAAAATAAATTCTAAACTCCAAACATGGCATTCTAGAAATAGACTCAAACTTATCATTTCAATCACTAAACTGGTCAATACACCATCCCCAAAATATATCTCATAACTCTGTACAGCTCAACTTGCTGCTGCTCTCCTTTCTTTTTTTTTTTTAAATAATTTTTATTGTGCTTTAAGTGAAAGTTTACAAATCAAGTCAGTCTGTCACATATAAGCTTACTACATACTCCCATTTGCTCTCCCCCTAATGAGTCAGCCTGCTCCCTCCTTCCAGTCTCTCCTTTCGTGACCGTTTTGCCAGTTTCTAACCCTCTCTACCCTCCTATCTCCCCTCCAGACAGGAGATGCCAACACAGTCTCAAGTGTCCACCTGATACAAGTAGCTCACTCTTCATCAGCATCTCTCTCCAACCCATTGTCCAGTCCCTTCCATGTCTGATGAGTTGTCTTCGGGAATGGTTCCTGTCCTGGGCCAACAGAAGGTTTGGGGACCATGACCACCGGGATTCTTCTAATCTCAGTCAGACCATTAAGTCTGGTCTTTTTATGAGAATTTGGGGTCTGCATCCCACTGGTCTCCTGCTCCCTCAAGGGTTCTCTGTTGTGCTCCCTGTCAGGGCAGTCATCGGTTGTGGCCGGGCACTATCTAGTTCTTTTGATCTCAGGATGATGTAAGTCTCTAGTTCCTGGGGCCCTTTCTGTCTCTTGGGCTCATAGTTATCGTATGATCTTGGTGTTCTTCATTCTCCTTTGATCCAGGTTGGTTGAGACCAATTCATGCATCTTAGATGGCCTCTTGTTAGCATTTAAGACCTGTTGGGAGTTTTTTGATTATCTTTTCAATCTCTTTCGTTATTGGTCTATTTAATTGTTCTACCTCTGTGTTAGTTTAGGTAGGTAGTGTGTTCCTAGGAATTCATCCATTTCTTCTAGGTTTTCAACTTTGTTAGAGTACAATTTTTCATAGTAATCTGATATGATTCTTTCAATTTCAGTTGGGTCTGCTGTAATATTGCCCATCTCATTTCTTATTTGGGTTATTTGCTTCCTCTCCTGTTTTTCTTTTGTCTGTTTGGCCAACGGTTTATCAATTTTGTTGATTTTTAAAAAGAACCAGCTTTTAGTCTTGTTAATTCTTCCAATTGTTTTTCTATTTCATTTAGTTCTGCTCTAATTTTTATTATTTGTTTTTTTTTTTCTGGTGCCTGAGGGTTTCTTTTGTAGCTCTCTATTTGTTCAAATTGTAGGGATAATTCTTTGATTTTGGCCCTTCTTTTTGTATGTGTGCATTTATTGATATAAATTGACCTCTGAGCACTGTTTTTGCTGTGTCCCAAAGGTTCTGATAGGAAGTGTTTTCATTCTCATTGGATTCTATGAATTTCTTTATTCCATCCTTAATGTCTTCTATAATCCAGTCTTTCTTGAGCAGGGTATTGTTCAGTTTCCAAGTGTTTGATTTCTTTTCCCTCCTTTTTCTGTTATTGATTTCTACTTTTATGTCCTTATGGTCAGAGAAGATGCTTTGTATTATTTCAGTGTTTTGGATTCTGCTAAGGTTTGCTTTATGACCTAATATGTGGTCTATTCTAGAGAATGTTCCATGTGCACTATAAAAGAAAGTTTACTTGGTTGCTGTTGGGTGGAGTGTTCTGTATATGTGTATGAGGTCAAGTTGGTTGATTGTGGCATTTAGATCTTCCGTGCCTTTACTAAGCTTCTTTCTGGATGTCCTGTCCTTCGCTGAAAGTGGTGTGTTGAAGTCTCCTGCTATTATTGTGGAGCTGTCTATTTGGAAACCCTGGTGGCGTAGTGGTTAAGTGCTACGGCTGCTAACCAAAGGGTCAGCAGTTCAAATCTGCCAGGCGCTCTTTGGAAACTCTATGGGGCAGTCCTACTCTGTCCTATAGGGTTGCTATGAGTCGGGATTGACTTGACGGCACTGGGTTTTTGGTTTGGTTTATCTCCCTTTTCAACACTGATAGAGTTTGTTTTGTGTGTTTTGCAGCCCTGTCATTGGGTGCATAAATATTTAATATGGTTATATTCTCTTGGTATATTGTCCCTTTAATCATTATGTAGTGTGCTTCCTTATCCTTTATGGTGGATTTAACTTTAAAGTCTATTTTGTCAGAAATTAATATTGCCACTCCTGCTCTTTGACTGTAGTTTGCTTAATATATTTTTTCTATCCTTTAAGTTTTTGTTTGTGTCTCTAAGTCTAAGGTATGTCTCTTGTAGGCAGCAAATAGATGGATCGTGTTTTTTAATCCATTCTGGCACTCTGTCTCCTTATTGGTGCATTTAGTCCATTTATATTCAGCATAATTATGGATAGGTATGAGTTTAGTACTATCACTTTGATATCTTTTTTGGTGTGTTGACAGTTTCTTTTTCCCACTTAATTTTATGTGCTGAGTAGATTATCTTTATATATTGTCCTTTCCTCATATCCATTGTTGTTGATTGTTTCTGCTGAGTCTCTATTTTGTTCTTGTATTTTATTTTGATGTGTAGGATAGTTTGTCTCCTTTGTAGTTTCCTTATTATTTACCCCTATTTTTCTAAATTTAAACCTAACTTTAATTTTTTTTATCGCCTTGCCTTCCTCTCCATATGAAAGATCTATGACTACATTACTTAGTCCCTCTTTATTGTTTTAATATTGTCTTCTTTTACATAATAACATTGCTGTTTCCCTGTTTTCAGCATTTTTTTATCTTGATTTATTTTTGTGATTTCCCTGTCGGTGTTGACTTCTGATTGCCCTGCTCAGTGTTCTAGTCTTGGGGTGGTGCCTGATATTATTGATTGTCTAACCAGAGAACTCCCTTTAGTGTTTCTTGTAGTTTGGGTTTGGTTTTTACAAATTCCCTAAACTTCTGTTTATCTGGAAATATCCTAATTTCTCTTTCATATTTGAGAGAGAGTTTTGCTGTATATAGGATTCTTAACTGGCAATTTTTTCCCTTGAATTTTTCATATAAGTCATCCTATTGCCTTCTTGCCTGCATGGTTTCTGCCGCATAGTCTGAGCTTATTCTTATTGACTCTCCTTTGTAGGTGACTTTTCATTTATCCCTAGTTCCTCTTAAAATTCTCTTTTTATCTTTGTTTTTGGCAAGTTTGATTATAATATGTCTTCGCGACTTTCTTTTAAAACCTACCTCATGTGGAGTTTGATGAACATCTTGGATAGATATCCTCTCATCTTTCGTGATATCAGGGAAGTTTTCTGCCAATAAATCTTTGACAACTCTCTCTGTATTTTCTGTATCTCTCCCTGTTCTGGTACTCTAATTACTTGTAGGTTATTTCTCTTGATAGAGTCCCACGTGATTCTTAAGGTTTCTCCGTTTTTTTTTAATTCTTTTATCTGATTTTTCTTCAAACATATTAGTGTCAGGTACTTTATCTTCAAGTTCAGAAATTCTGCTTCCCACTTGCTGAAGTTTGCTCCTCTGACTTTCTATTGAGTTGTCTACTTCTGTAATTTTATTGTTAATCTTCTAAATTTCTGATTGCTGTCTATGGATTTTTCCAGGTTATTATATTTTTCATTATGTTCCCGAATAGTCTTTTTAATTTCTTCAACTGCTTTATCTGCGTGTTCCTTGGCTTGTTCTGCGTATAGCCTGATTTCCTTCCTGATGTCTTGAAGGGTTCTGTATGTTAATGTTTTGTATTCTGCATCTGGTAATTCCAGGAAGGCACTTTCATCTAGAAGATTCCTTGATTATTTGTTTTGAGAGCTGGTTGAGGCAATCATGCTCTGTTTCTTTATGTGACTTGATATTGACTGTTGTCTCCAAACCATCTGTGCGTTTTTGCATTAGTTTATTTTATGTTTGCTTACTGTGTCATAGCTTCTTGCTTTGTTTTGTTTTGATATGCCCAAATGGGTTGCTTGAGTGAGCTAGCTTGATTATTTTCACCTTTGGAGCTCTGACGTCCTGTCCCCAGGTGGCTAGAGGTGTTATCATGTATATCAGTCTAGAATTCCATTCACTTTTCTTGTATGAATTCAGCTCAGGCATCCAGGTAGCTGATCATCAAGTGTGTGTTGCAGGTTCCATCCTACAGTCTTAGAGGGGCAGTGGTGATTGCTGTAGGTACAGGTATCTGGTTGCAACAGGGTGTCATGCTGTAAACAACACAGAGGGCTGAGAATCGTCCTCCAGGTGTGTCTCTGAGCAAATCACACCCTTCTTCCCTAGAGCATACAGGTGAGTAGGTACTGCAGATGGACTGTGGGCACCCAATATTTTTGGTTGTAAGGACTGTGAGGTACCAGTTTTCCTTGGACCCCTGTCACAGGTGGTTGGGTGACCTGTGTGGAGCCACCATTCCTTAGGCCCCTGATGTGGGTAGGTGAGGATCTTGTTTAATAGGCAAAGCAATGTCAAAGATCAGATACCCACCTCTCCACCGCATGGCTGAAATAGTTGTAGTCTGCCAACAAGGGCTTATTCTCCTGAAATAGACCCACACAGGTCCATGCAGAGGGTAAAAGTATTCAAAGTCCATGGTCTGTTTATACCCAGACAGGAGCCGCTTTTGTCCTGAGCTCCCCTAGTTAGTGGAGCTTGCAAATTATCTTTTCCACTAATTGCTCTGGGTGCTCAACCGGGCCTATCTCAGGTCCAGGGAAATCGGCCACTGAAGCCAGCTTGGGAATGGGGGGCATGGTAAAATATACACAAGTACTTAGCTCTTGGCAAGAGTACTGTTCTTCTCTGGTTCTGGAGGTGTGAGTAGGCTGTGTGGCTGGCTGCTTCTCCCTGAGTAAACTGCGGCCGAAAGCTAGTGCCAGCCTGCCGCAGCCGCTCCCAAGAATGGTGCCTGAGGGCTCCCAGTGATTCAGGTCTGGTAACTACTCCCCGCTTCTGAACTATCTCTTCCTCCCCCTGCCCCTCAGTTCATTTTCTAACCTTGCCTTTGATGTTCTGGGCTCCTAGCTTGTTATAAATATACTGATTTCACTTGTTTTTTCGGGTCTTTGTTGTAAGAGGGCTCGCCGGAAGCATCTGTCTGTTCTGCCATCTCGGCCCCGCCTCTCTGAAAGGAATTTAATTTCTTAGAGCCTTTACTTCACAAGAACAAGAGAATCTGATTTCAGGCTTAAAATCCTTTGGCTCTTTATGCCTTTGTACTTTAATATGCAAAGGATTTTTATCCTTAACCTTAAACTTCTCCCCAGGAATTTGATGATGGGAGGGTGGTGTATACACCTCTATGTTGGCATTTCACTATTAGAGTATTTTAATGTAACTGATTGATCTTATTGCAAAGTCTTTGCTAGGCTATGCTGAATAACGTGACTGGACATAACTTGGAATGGGTAACAGACTGAGAATCTTCTTATACTCTCTGAACCAATGTGGTTTGTGAAAAATGTTAATTCCCAGAACGATTGTGTCAGGTTCTTTCTTTCTCTTCTTCTAGCTGCACAGAGTTGAGGCTAGGTTGTACTGCAGTAACAAACATCCATAAAACCTCAGTGATTTAATACAACAAACGTGTTTGTTTTTGTCTTGTTCATGGCACATGTCTAATGCAGGTTGTCAACAAGCTCTGCTTATCATATTCAGGGGCCCAGGCTGATGAAGGCTACGTCCTAACTTGAGCTTCTGAGAGCACCATGGCAGAGGGAAGAGAGGGCAGTGATTCATGCACTGGCTTTTTTATGGCTTCCACCCAGAAGTGACACACAACACCTCTGCTCACATCTCATTGACCAAGAAAACTACCCTCCAAAGAAGGTGGGAAAATGCAGTTCTATCATGCAGCTAGAAGGAGGAAAGAATCAGAATAGTGGTCAACAATTCTACTGACTTCCACAAACATGGTATATATTAAAAACCCACCTCCAAGTAAGGAAAGTACCACCACTGGCTTATTTCACCTAATTTTGCCCTGTTATGTTCAAGAAAGTTAACTTCTGGGTTGGTGTTTAAAGTCGGGCAGTAATAGGGATGGGAGAATGGTGAATAATAACCTAAAACTTCAAAACCCAGAACCTGTGGCTGCCCACGTTTCTAATGGGTAAAGACCCTGAATAGAGTAGCCCAGAGGTAGTGGGGGAGAGATGAAGCATCTTCTCATCTTCATTCAGGACAATAGCTCCCTCTGTTTCAGAAAGGAATACATTCATGTTGTTGTTAGTTGCCATCGAGTCAGCTCTGACTCCTGGTGACCCCATGTGCAACAGAAACACAGAATGAAACACTGACTGATCCTGTGCCATCTTCATGATCTTTGGTATGCTCAAGTCCATTGTTATGGACACTGGGTATTCTGAGTGCCTTCCAAGCTAGGAGCTCATCTTCCAGCGCTTTTATTGGACAATATTCTATAATGATCTATAGGGTTTTCACTGGCTAATTTTCAGAAGTACATCATCAGGCCTTTCTTTCTAGTGTGTCTCAGCCTGGAAGCTCTACTGAAACCTATGCACCATGGGTAATCTTGCTGATATTTGAAATACTGGTTACGTAGCTTCCAGTATTATAACAATGCACAAGCCACCAAAGTATGGCAAACTGACAGACAAGTGGTGGATTGCCTCTCTAAAGTCTTTAAAAAATGTTTTTTTCCTATATGCTAAAGTACAGAAAATTCAAGGAATAAAGTCTGTATTAGCTCAAAGGAATTAAAAAAAAAAAAAAAACCTTGCACATGTGTCTTATTTATCCTCGTTGCGTGGCATGTGCCTGAGAACTAGTGGACTCAACAAATATTTGTTATTATGTGACTTATACTACATACTCTCTCCTGATACCAGACACTCGAAACTGTTTCCTTGAGATATTATGTTTTTAATCTCGTCACTTCCTGGGTCTAAATCACAAAGTAAGGTAAGGCTTTGCTAGAGTTCAATTTTGCCTAACTCATTCCCTTCCTGCTATTGAGGCTTCCTCAGATAAATAAAGCAATATACCCATCATTGTGTTGTTCATGTAGGTAAAAAATATATATATTCTGACAACATTTTCCTATAATTAAAAAGATAGACATACAGTAAGGATCATATAGTTGAAAGGTTAATTATTCTAACAGCCTCAGAGCTTCCCTTCAGTTATGTATTAGAGTAGGGAAGTTATTACAGAAAATGCCTCCTTGGTGCATAGGGTAATAACCTCATTAAGAATGTTAAAAGAAGAAAATACAGACAGAATGAAAGGAGTAAACAAGATAACTGGAAAGGGCCTGTCCTACTTATTTTACTACCTTTAATAATAATGTCTATAAGCTCTTCACTTTTGTAATGAAGAAAGTGGGGTATGGGCAGAGGAATATTTTACCATGTGCAACTGACATTTTATAGGCCACACAAAAGCAGGAAAAACAAAATTTTTAAAAGGCTCAGTAGCAATGTGTGGGAGATACAGCAAGGACTATATAGTAAAACAGCTCTGAATTAGAATTTTTATGCCATTTAGTAGCTGTGAAATCTTGAATAAGTTACTTAACCTCTCTGAGCCTCAGTTTATCAATCTATAAAACAGGAATACTAGTACTATATTCATAATGTGGATGAGATAACTGAATGTCGTAATGTGTGAAAAGGGCCTACAGCACAGTGCCTGGCACAGAGTAGGCACTCAGCAAATGGATTAGTTAGGGTATAGGCTACCTTGCTATAACAAAGAGACCCCAAAACACAGTGGGTCAAACTGCTTGTTTTTTCTCTCACTTAACAGTCCTAAATTGGCAGTGGACTCTACTTGCTGAAATCATCCTAAGACTCATATTGCTATCTGCCATTCTTTGGGTCAAGTTGTAGTCATCTCTAGCCAGCGGAAAGAGGGAAATAAGCAGTCCTGAGCAAGTGGCTTTATCCTTAAGGAGATGACACTAAAGTTGCATACATCATTTTTACTTACATTGCACTGGGAAAAACTTAGTCTTCTATAGGCCAAATGTAGCTGTAAGGGATGCTGAAAATAAAGTAGTTGGGCAGCCATGTGACCAGTCAAAACTCAGGTATTCTCTCACTAAAAGGAAGAGACATTAGCAATCTGTGCTACAGTGAACTAGTCTTATTGCAAAAAACAGATCATAAAGGATGCTCTAGTAAAGTCAGAATAAGGGAGGTATACCACAGCCTTCAGTATGGATTACACTGCAGCATAAAGAAAACAAAAATCCTCACAATTGGACCAACAAGCAACATCATGATAAATGGGGAAAACATTGAAGTTGTCAAGGATTTCATTTTACTTGGATCCCTAATCAACACCCATGGAAACAGCAGTCAAGTAATCAAAAGATGCATTGCATTGGGCAAATCAGCTGCAAAACACCTCTTTAAAGTGTTCAAAAGCAAAGATGTCACCTTGAAGACTAAGGTGTGCCTGACCCACACCATGGTGTTTTCAATCACCTGTTATGTGTGTGAAAGCTGGACAATGAATAAGGAAGACGGAAGAAGAATCGACACCTTTGAATTGTGGTGCTGGAGAAGAATATTGAATATACCATGGACTGCCAAAAGAACGAACGAATCTGTCTTGGAGGAAGTACAACCAGAATGCTCCTTAGAAGCAAAGATGTCGAGACTACGTCTCACATACTTTGGACATGTTGTCAAGAGGGATCAGTCCCTGGACAAGGACATTACACTTGGTAAAGCAGAGGGTCAGTGAAGGAGAGAAACACCCTCAAGGAGATAGACTGACACAGTAGCTGCAACAATGAGCTTAAGCATGGCAGCGATTGTAAGGATGGCGCAAGACCGGGCAGTGTTTCGTTCTGTGGTACATAGATAGGGTTGCTATGAGTTGGAACTGACTTGATGGCACCTAACAACAACAACAACAACCACAAAGTAGATGAGTGTCTTGAAAGGTGATTAAAACTCAATAATGAGTAATTCCAAAGCCAACAATACTCATAAATCTATGCATTCAGGAAACACTTACAGTTGTGGATCTCAATATCTTCAACCACTACATTCAGCTATACTTGGTTCCTGAGCCATCTCTGAACAGCATCAGCAGTTGATTGGGTCTGATAATATTCATGGATATAAACCATGATTTGAGAGGAATGTAGAGATCTCTGCCTTTTCTTAAGGTCTTCCACAATGTATTCTGCATTTTCTTCTTTACTGATCTTTATTTATTCCTGAACACCTATACTTGACTAGTGTCATAACCTCCTCCTTAGTTCCTTCTGGCACTTTCCACTAGGAAGTTGGGCCTTGCCTCCTTATAGTCCCAGCTGTTTGCTAGGAGTCTTACTAAAAAAAATCCAGGGTGTGGAACTATAATGTTACTGCCCACCTGAGTTTTGCCACTCCCTGGTGCCTTGTGCTACCGTGTCATATCAGATAAAACTTCCTTGGTTATTAATGCCAGCTAGAAGCAAGCTTACTTTGGCCTTTGGACTCTCTGTATTAGACTGCTATCAATCTATTGGGGCTCTGTGTGCTTGGGGTGGGGCAAAAAAAAGGAAACTTCAGCCTGGAAAATTCCCTTAATCTTATTACTGGCTTATTTTTCCTACCACTCTCTGCCACAAAGGGCTCAGCATGCCTCTCTGTGACACTTGCCTAAGTTATGACTGGAGCAGACAGGAAGCTTGAGAGCAGAAGGGTCAAGTGTTCCTTAAAGAATTCTTTAACTCTAGGACTGACGTAAACTTGGCTTGACCATAAGTTTTATGACAAGGAACTAGATCTACCTTGTTCACCAAGTGTTTTCAGTACTCATTACAGAAGTTAGTACAGTACCTAATACATCACATGCTAAAAAAAAAAAAAAAAACCTGCTGCTGTCCAGTTGATTCTGACTCACAGCAACCCTATAGGACAGAGTAGAACTGCCCCATAGAGTTTCCAAGGAGCGCCTGGCAGATTTGAACTGCCAGCCTCTTGGTTAACAGCCGTAGCACTTAACCACTACACTACCAGGGTTTCCACAACACATGTTAGAAGCCAATATCTGCTAGCCGGATGAATGAGGTACTAGGCAGGAATATGAGTACCAGGGAACAAGGGAGAAGCCTAATTCTGAGACATGAGATTATAAACACACAAAATATTCCCTATCTTCCAGCATTTCCTTATAAGAAAATCTGCCCGTACCACAGTCTCATCCACATCTAGACTCAGCAGCAAGACCAGCTACAGAATTTATAGTGTTCTCTGCAAAATGGAAATGCAATGCCCTCTGTTCAAAATTTTTAAGAATTTTGTGACAGTGACAGTGTTGTTCTTGTTGGTAGGTGCCATCAGGTTGGTTCCAACTCATAGTGACCCTACATACAATAGAAGGAACTACTGCCTGGTCGTGTGCCATCCTCACAATCCTATGTTTGAGTCCATCATTGCAGCCACTGTGTCAATCCATCTTGTTGGATCTTCCTCTCTTTTACTGACCCTCTACTTTACCAAGCATGAGGTCTTTCTCCAGGGTCTGGTCCCTCCTGATAACATGTCTGAAGCACATGAGACGAAGTCTTGCCATCTTCGCTTCCAAGGAGCATTCTGGCTATACTTCTTCCAAGACAGATTTGTTCATTCTTCTGGCTGTCAATATTCTTCACCAACATTCTTCACCAACACCACTATTCAAAGGTATCAATTCTTCTTTGGTCTTCCTTATTCATTGTACAGCTTTTGCATGCATATGAGGCAATTGAAAATACCATGGCTTGGGTCAGGAGCACCTTAGTCCTCAAAGTAACACCTTTGTCTTAACACTTTAAAGAGGTATTTTGCAGCAGATAAAAAATAAAATAAAATAAAAAAATAATAATTTTTATTTTTATTTTTTTGTTCGATGCAATATGTTATTTGATTTCCTGACTGCTGCTGCCATGAAAAATGGAATGAATTCAATTAAAGTGGATCCAATTAAAATTAAATCCTGGACAATGTCAATATTTTCTCCATTTATCATGATGTTGTTTATTGGTCCAGTTGTGAGGATTTTTATTTACTTTATGTTGAAGTGTAATCCATACTGAAGACTGTAGTCTTTGATCTTCATCAGTAAGTGCTTCAAGTTCTCTTCACTTTCAGCAAGCAAGGTTGTGTCATCTGCATATCACAGATTGTTAATGAGTCTTCCTACAATCCTGATGTTGAATTCTTCTTCATATAGTCCAGTTTCTCGGGTTATTTGCTCCGCATACAAATTGAGTAAGTATGGTGAAAGGATATAATCTTGACACACACCTTTCCTGATTTTAAACCACGCAGTATTCCTTTATTCTATTTGAACAACTGCCTCTTGTTCTATGTATAGTTTTCACATGAGTGAAATTAAGTATTCTAGAATTTCCATTCTTCACAGTGTTATCCATAATTTATGATCCACACAGTCTAATGCTTTTGCATAGTCAATAAGACACAGGTAAACATCTTTCTGTTATTCTTTGCTTTCAACCAAGACCCAAATGACATCAGCAATATCCCTCATTCCACATCTTCTGAAACCAGCTGAATTTATAATAGTTCCCTGTCAATGTACTGCTGCAACTACTTTTGAATGGTCTTCAGCAAAATTTTACTTGCATATGATATTAATGGTATTGTCTGATAATGTCTGCATTCTGTTTAATGACAGTAGAACATTAAAACCTATCCTAGGGCCCTTCTGGGTGCAGGGCCCTGTGTAACTGGACAGGTTGTCAGATCTTGGAGCTGCCCTGCCTTGCAGCCATGTTTACATACATAAATCCTGCTCTTCAGAAAACTGCTGACCCAAGCCAAGCCAATTATATCCTTTCTGGAGAACTGGAACTAAGAGACTGAGAGATTAAGTCAGTTAGACAATGAGCTTTACTAAGCTAATATTGACTTAGAGCTGGTGGTCATTTTTGACCACATGCATACAGATTCATAAGCAGGGAAAGCCAATCTGTAAGGAAAATTGGAGAATGTGGCTGAATTAGGTGAGATCATCAAGATACCATGTGACCACAGAGACAGAGAGAGAGAGAAGCAGCCTGATAAATTCTCAGGAGGCATGATTGTATACAGCATTTTTCAGGTTTCTGGTTCAGCTCTATGTCTGGCAATTCCCTGGGTCCTTCTCTTCTAATCAACTCCTTATAATTTGAGCTAATTGGAGTAATTGTTTTTTTGTTTTTTTTACTTTAAACCTAAAATTTCCTGACAAAGCCAGAAGGACATAATAAGCCAATGGTGTGGCATCCCGAAGGATTGACCTGCAATTTCTTAATCCTTTCTGCTTATGTAAAAACCCTAACAAGGATGGAACCATGGGCAGTAGTCAACTGGCCCAGATCAAGGGCAGAAGAGGGCTGCAGGGTCTGACAAAAGAATGGTTCAGTAGAAGTCCCTTAGCTGTTGTAATGTAAACTAGCAGCTGGTCACTTAATTGAAAGAGGGGATGAGGTAGGAAATACTAAATATATATATATATATATCATAGTTATTTTTTATTTATGTATATACACACACACACCTATTAAATATTTTATGAATTTAAATGGATATTTGCTTACCAAATTTTTTTATATAGGGCCAAGCTTTTTTTCTTCCATTTACACATTAGAGTTCAGAATCATCTTTCTTCCATAAACCACACTCATAACACATCATCTATGATTTCCAGTTCCCTTTAATTGAGAATTTAAAGATTCTTGGAAAGTGAAATTAATGCAGTTTTTCCCCATATTTTATGGCATTTTCCAATCTTTTACAGTTGTCTCATTAGCAATTTTTTTTCATGACTTGCTGAGTTTTTTCAACCATTCGACTTTTTTTTTTTTTTTAAGATATAATTTACATACTGTAAAGTTCACCAATTTTAAGCTGATGCTATGGGGTCAAGGTCAAGCCTATACTTTTAAGAATTGTTTTTATTTATTTATTTTTTTATTGGTGTTGTTTTGTTGCGACTACTGTCAGCTGTTTATAACCGTCCTTCTCTTCCTTAGGAGGAGGGTAAGGAGAAGGAAATGAAGTCTGAGTAGTCTGTTTTCATTTTAGCTCCCAAAAGCTGACTTTTCTTGAATAATGTTCTCTTCTATCTTCTTCCAGTTGTTGAGTGTTTCTCAGTTTTTTTCTAATGTTTGCCACTGTTTGGCTTAGAAGTAATTCGTAATTGTATTTTTGGTTCTTCTCTCCTTTTTTAAATAAAACATTTATTTGGATAAACTTAGATTTGCAAAAAAGCTACAAAGATAGTACAGAGAGTTCTCTTAGACTTCTCACCCAGTTTCAGTGTCTCCTAATGTTATTATCTTACATTACCATGGTGCATTTATCAAGACTGAAAATCAACATTGGTACATTACTATTCACTAAGTTCCAGACATTATTTGGATTTCAGCAGTTTTTCCACCAAAGTATTTTTTCTGTTCTAGGATCTCAAACAGGATACCACATTGCATTTAGTTGCCATGGTTCCTTAGTTTTCTCTGGTCTCTGACAGTTTCTCAGTCTTTCTTTGTTTTTCATGGCCTTGAAAGTCTTGAGGAATACTGGTCATATATTTTGTAGAATGTCTCTCAAATCAGTATTATTGAGTTTTAAGAGTTCTTTATTTACTTTGGATATAAGCCTTTTCTCAGTTACATGTATTTTTTACACATTTCATATTTTCTCCCAGTTCATGGCTCACCTTTTCATTTTCCTTCAAATGTCAAAAGCTTTTAATTTTGATGAAATCTAATTTATTGATTTTTTTCTTTTATATTTCGTGATTTCTGTGTCCCATCTAAGAAATTTTACTTTAATGCAAGGCCTCAAAGACTGTCTCCTATAAGGAAGAATGAAGAAAACGAAGGGAAAGATTAGTCCAAAGGGCTAATGGACCACACCTACCATGGTTTCCACCAGACTGAGTCTAGTACAACTAGATGGTGCCTGGCTACCACCTTTGACTACTCTGACAGGGATCACAATAGAGGGTCCCAGACAGAGCTGGAGAAAAATGTAGGACAAAATTCTAACTCAAAAAGAAAGACCAGTCTTGCTGGCCAGACAAAAACTGAAGAAACCCTGAGAGTATGGCTCCCAGACACCCTTTCAGCTCAGTAATGAGGTCACTCCTGAGGTTCACCCTTCAGCCAAAGATTGAACAGGCCCATGGAACAAAACAAGACTAAAGGGAGTGTACCGGCCCTGGGACAGGGACTGGAAGGCAGAAGCGAACAGGAAAGCTGGTAATAGGGAACCCAGGGTTGAGAAGGGAGAGTGTTGACATGTCGTGGGGTTGTTAACCAATGTCATAGAACAATGTGTGTACTAACTGTTTGATGAAAAACTAGTTTGTTCTATAAACCTACACCTAAAGTACACACACAAAAAGATTCTCTCCTATATTTCCTTCAGGTTGTTTTATAGTTTTAGCTCTGACATTTAGGTCTATGATCCATTTTGAGTTAATTTTTGTCAACTTAATTCTCACAAAACAACAGCACTCTTATTTTTTCATTCATATTTCTTTGGTTATATAATATTCAAATTACATTATTACATTAACAAGTACAACTATCATGAACAGACTGGAAAAACACAACTGAGTCTTACTTAACTAGGACAGCAGACATGTGAAATATACTGGAGAATAGCTTTCCTAGCCTCAAGTCTTGAACCCTGGATTTCAATAAGTAAATTTAACTGATGGAATGGAGAGTTTTGGTTAATCTGGTGTATAAGTGAAGTGAAGATGGGTTAAAAAAAATCTACCAGATACAGAACAAGTGAGTTGATAGATCAATTTTGTGTTAGTCACGCTAATCCCAAAGTATGTCTTTATTTTTGGTTGTCGATTTAAGAAAAATTGACAAACTGAAAAAGTAGTGTAAAAACTGTACTTCATAATTCTAAGATACTGTGGCAGTACTTCAGTAACACCCAAATGGAGTAGTTTGTTGTTTCTATTTTGCATAAGATTTTCTTCTCTTTTTTAGCGGCTCCATAGTTTAAAAGAACAGGAATAAAGGTTAAGAGTCATGGCTGAAAAGGTGTGTACTCATAGGAGATCAATCAAGTATGTGTATCCTGGGTGATATGTATGGAAGACAGAGTTTGTTGCCTAACCAACATCCATTTCCTCCACTTTCTTGTCAACTGCCTTAATTATCTAGTACTGCTATAACAGAAATACTACAAGTGGATGGCTTTAACAAAGAGAAATTTTATTCTCTCATAATCTAGGACGCTAGAAGTCTGAATTAAGGGTGCCAGCTCTAGGGGAAGGCTTTCTCTCTCTCTCGGCTCTGGGGGAAGGTCCTTGTCATCAATCTTCCCCAGTTTAGGACCTTCTCACCACAGGGACTCCAAGCCCAAAGGATGTGCTCCCCTCCTGGTTCTTCATTCTTGGTGATAGGAGGTCTCCTTGTCTCTCTGCTCACTTCTGTCTTTTAAACCTTAAAAGAGATTGTCTCAAAATACAATCTAATCCTGTAGACTGGTCCTACCTCATTAACATAACTGTCTCTAATCCTCCCTCATAAACATCATAAAGGTTAAGATCTACAACAATAGGATAATCACATCAGATCACACAAAATGGTGGACAACCACACAATACTGGGAATCATGGCTAGCCAAGCTGACACACATTTTTTGGGGACACAATTCAAACCATGACACCAACAGAACTCTGATTTTGTACTAGTAGCAATGTATCCAACCTCAGGGATGAATCAAGATTACTCGTAGCCAATCATACAACCTTGTTTCCCTTTGTTGGGTTGTCTTAGGGTTCTCTAGAGGAACAAAACCAATAAGATAAATATATCGGTAGAGAGAAAAAAAAAATGGAAACAGAGAGATTGGCTTAAAGAAATTTGCTCACGTGATTGTAGGGGTTGGCAAGCCCATAATCTGTAGGTCAGACAACAGACTGAATTTCTGGCAGTGTTGTGTCTCCAAATAGGTAGGCCAAGGAGTAGAAGGAGGAATCCCAGAAGAATTTCTATTTATAGTCTTGAGGCAAAACCTTTCTTCCTCAGAAAACCTCAGTTTTTGGCTTTTAAGGCCATTAACTGATTGGATGAGGCCCACTCATATTATGGAGGGTAATCTGCTTTATTGGTCACTTGATTTACATGCTAAAAAACCAGACCAAACCCATTGCCTCTAGTCAGATGAAAATGCCTTCATAGTAATACCTAGACTAGAGTTTGATCAAACAAATCAATCACCATAGGGGTGGTCAAGTGATACTAGTAAGGTGATAGAGGGGAAAATCTGTAGCCCTGATTCCTCCTTTCCTTTCTGTTTGGGATCCTTTGTACAGTAAAAGCTGTGAAAGCCAGAAACTGTGTAAGGCAGAAACCTATAAGAGAAGAAAAACTCAAGTATTTTCCATTAAAAGAAGAGATAGGAAAGTGGCAAGAGAGCACCTTGTCAAAGGTGGAAAACTTGAGTGACCTGGAAAAACAAGGTAGTCCTGTCAAGTTCTGGCTCTCACAGGTTTCACTGTATAAGGACTTGAGGCTTCAAACCTAGGCAGGTCTTTTGTGATTTTGAGGGAAGCATCTTGTGATGTTGTGAAGAGGTTATCCAGCACTTTGACACCATGTCACTTCTCAACCAATATTGGAGTTTCAAACTTCTGGTTCAGTAAACAAACATAGTTTGCTTCTGGTTTGTATGGTTTAAGCAACTGATAGTAAAGTTTCTTTTATTTGCCAAACACATCCTAACTGAGTATCATTTGAAGGAAATGGGAGTATTTAGCCTGGAAAAGGGTAGATCCAGTTAGGAATTGGATCTAATTTCTTCTTAGGATTTCTAGAACCAATCACAGTGCCTCACATACCACTAATGATAAATAGATGTGTGTTGAGTTGATTCAAATATCCTGAATAATCCCAAAGGGCAGACTTAGAATTGGGGAATGAGGGCTGTCAAAGTTGTTCACATAACTGAATGAACTGTCTAAGGCAGAAATAGTGAGTTTCATGCCCAGTAGGTATTTGAGCCTACTTGTTGCCCTTGACAAGGAGTTAAGGAGTTGTAGAGTAGATATAATGCAAAAACTGATGGCTTTCAAGGTCATTTTATAACCACATTCCAGGAAAGATTAACCGTGTCCACATATTTTTTGCTAAATTTAGATTATAGGTTTCTGAAGGCAGAAACCATTTGTGGTTCTTTAATTTATACAGTAATTATTTTGCCTTTGATAGGTTTGTCCTGAATCTTGATGATGAGTGCTGCTTTGTAAGCATCAACATACAAACTTTAATTTGGAATAGTTGTTAACCCAAAATCGGACATGTTCATTATTTTAAAAGATGTTGAATTAGATGGGTTCTGAACACTTCCTTGTATGTCCAAAGAAGAAGATTGCGAATAAGTATTATTATGAGGTAAGAAGGCCCAGCACGCTGCCTAGAACATAATCAGCACTGATATTTATTTGCTGTACTAGTAATCAAATGAGTATTCAAAACTCCTCATTTTACCATAAAAATCCAGATGCAAATTAATTTTTAATGTCTTGGACAAATTGATGGACTGTAGAACATATAGAAAATTCATGAGGAAAAAATTATAGTGGGAGGGTTAAAATGATGGAATGGTAATGTCTGTATACATCAGTTGATCTCATTATCTGAGGTAAACATAGTGCTACACTTAATAAAGACCAATTCTTACTTATTATGTTTATACTTTAGCAAAGAGTTTGGTATTATGTTGACTTCAAATATATGGCCACTTGGTAGGTAAGCAGGTCTCTGGGTGGCACAAACAGTATGTACTTGGTTACTAGCTGAAAAGTTGGCGGTTCTGATCTACCCTGCAGTGCTGTAGAAGAAAGGCCTAGTAAAAGCCCTGGTGATCTACTTCTATAAGATTACAGCCATTGAAAACTCTATGGAGCAGTTCAACTCTGACACACATGGGGTTGCCATGAGTAGGAATCATCAATACCGACAGGTTTGAGGAGTTCTTTGTTTGTTTTGTTTTGTTTTTTAGTATGTAGGTAGCCAAAAAATAGAGGAACTGACTCAAATGGAGAGACAACTGTGTACTTTTGCAGGAATGCCTCTTTCATCTACCCTCCATCAAAAGAGAACACTTATTAGACCAGGGCTGAATAGAGACAGTTATCGAGGCTTTACTTTTCACACCAGTGATATTGATCAATCTGTGCCCCTAACATTATGTCCCAGTGTAGTACATACCAGTATAGCTGCAAGGCGTGGCCAGCAGCAGAGACCCCATCCTGCTTGATCTCACCTCAAGAAAATCTCTTGGTCTGAAGGCATTTCTCATTGTTGCTTATTAATCATTGAAAAATCACAACCCAGAGTTTCTACTTATTGCCTATTTGGCCTTAGTAGCAGCCAAACAATCAAACAATATATTGCATTGGGCAAATTTGATGGAAAATACCTCTTTAAAGCATTAAAAAGCAAAGATGTCACTTTGAGGACTAAGGTGCACTGACCCAATAGTATTTTCAATCGCCTCATATGTATGCAAAAGTTGGACAATGAATAAGGAAGACCAAAGAAGAATTGACGCATTTCAGCTGTGGTGTTGGTGAAAAATATTGAATATGCCATGGACTTCCAGAATAACAAACAAACTTGACTTGGAAGTACAGATGGAATCCTCCTTAGTAGGGAGGATGGCAAGACTTCATCTCATGTACTTTGGACATGTTATCAGGAGGAACCAGTCTCTGGAGAAGGACATCGTGCTTGGTAAAGTAGAGGGTGAGTGAAAAAGAGGAAGATCATCAATGAGATGGATTGACACAATGGCTGCAACAATGAGATCAAACATAGCAATGATCGTGAGAATGGCACAGGAAACACAGGATAGTGTTTTGTTCTGTTGCACATAGGGCTGCTATGAGTTGGAGCTGGATTGACAGTGCCTAATGACAACAGCAGCAGCATCCAAGAAATGTTGACAGGTAAATGAGTAAATAGTGACAAGGTATGTGACATCATTGTTACATTGATATAATGCCAGAAGATGAGCCCCTCAGGTTGGAAGTCACTCAGAATATGACTGGGGAAGAGCTGCATTCTCAAAGTAGAGTCAACCTTAATGCTGTGGATGGAATAAAGCTTCTGGGGCCTTCATTTGCTGATGTAGCATGACTCAAACTGAGACGATACGGCTGCAAACATCCACTAACAATCAGAACATGGAAGGTATGAAATATCAATCTAGGAAAATTGAAAGCTATCAAAATCAAATGGAACACATAAAGATTGATATCCTAGGCATTAGCGAGCTGAAATGGACTGGTGTTGGCCATCACAAATCAGAAAATCATATGGTCTACTATGCCAGGAATGACAAATTCAAGAGGAATGGCATCACATTCATCATCAAAAAGAACATTTCAAGATCTATCCTGAAGTACAACACTGTCAGTGATAGGATAATATTCATAAGCCTACAAGAAAGACCAGTTAATACGACTATTATTTAAATTTACACACCAACCATTAATGACAGAGATGAAGAAGTCAGAGGTTGATACTAAATTCTGCAATATGAAATTGATCAAACACGCATTCAAGATGTGTTGATGATTAATGGTGATGGGAATGCAAAAGTTGGAAAATATGACCTTGGTGACAGAAATGATGCCAGAGATCATATGACAGAATTTTGTAAGACCAATGACTTATTCATTGCAAACGCTTTTTTTTCCCACAACATAAACAGCCACTATACACATGAACCTCACCAGATGGAATATGCAGGAATCAAATCTGTGGAAAGAGATGATGGAAAAGCTCAATATCATCAGTCAGAACAAGGCCGGGGGTCGACTGTGGATCAGACCATCAATTGCTCATATGCAAGTTCAGGTTGAAGCTGAAGAAAATTAAAACAAGTCCATGAGAGCCAAAGTAGGACCTTGAGTATATCTCACCTGAATTTAAACCATCTCAAGAATAGATTGGACACACTGAACACTAATGACCAAACACCAGACAAGTTGCAAGATGATATCAAGGACATTATACATGAAGAAAGCAAAAGGCCATTTAAAAGACAGGAAAGAAAGAAAGTACTAAAATGGACATCATAAGAGACTCTGAAACTTGCTCTTCAATGTAGAGTAGCTAAAGCAAATGATGAAATAAAAAATCAGAACAGAGGATTTCAAGGGTGGCTCAAGAAGACAAAGTAAAGCGTTATAATGAAATGTGCAAAGACCTGGAGTTAGGAAACCAAAAGAGAAGAACACACTTGGAATTTCTCAAGCTGAAAGAACTGAAGAGAAAATTCAAGCCTCAAGTTGCACTTCTGAAGGATTCTATGGGCAAAATATTGAATGATGCAGGAAGCACCAAAAGAAGAAGGAAGGAATACACAGAGTTACTGTACCACAAGGAATTGGTCAAAATTTGACCATTTCAGGAGGCAGCGTATGATCAAAAATCAATCGTACTGAAGGAAGAAGTCCAAGCCACACTGAAGGCATTGACAAAAAACAAGGCCCCAGGAATTGATGGAACACAAATCAAGATGTTTCAACGAACAGATGCAGCCCTGGAGACACTCACTTGTCTCTGCCCAGAAATTTGGAAAACAGCTATCTGCCAACTGACTGGAAAAGATCCATATTCGTGCCTGTCTTGGTCATCTAGTGCTGCTGTATCAGAAATATCACAAGCGGATGGCTTTAACAAAGAGAAATTTATTCTCTCACAGTCTAGTAGGCTATGAGTCCAAATTCAGGGCATCAGTTCTAGGAGAAGGCTTTTTCTCTCTGTTAGCTCTAGAGAAAGGTCCTTGTTATTCATCTTCCCTTGGTCTGGGAGCATCTCAGTGCAGGAACCTCAGGTCCAAAGGACGCACTCTTGGTGGCTGAGGTCCCTGTGTCTCTTTGGTCACTTCTTTCTTTTATATCTCAAAAGAGATTGACTTAAGACACCATCTAATCTTGTAGATCCCATAAATATAACTGCCACTAATCCATCTCATTACATCATAGTGATAGGATTTACAACACATAGGGAAATCACAACAGAAGACAAAATGGTAGACAATCATACAATACTGGGAATCATGACCTATCCATGTTGACAGATATTTTGGGGGGACACAATTCAATCCGTGACAGTGTCCATTGCAAAGAAAGGTGATCCAGCAGAATGCAGAAATTACTAACAGTATCATTAATATCACACGCAAGTAAAATCTTGCTACGGGTAATTAAAAAATGGTTGAAGCACTACATTGACAGGGAACTGCCAGAAATTCAGGCTAGATTCAGAAGAGGACATGGAATGAGAGATAACATTGTTGATATCAGATGGATCCTGGCTGAAAGCAGATAATACCAGAAAGATGTTTACCTGTGTTTTATTGACTGTACAAAGACATTCAACTGTGTGAGTCATAACAAATTATGGATAACATTGCAAAGAATAAGAATTCTAGAACACTTAACCGTGCTCATGAGGGACTTGTATATACACTACACTAAGAAGCAGTTGTTTAAACAGAACAAAGGTGTAACCTGACACTTCAAGGTCTGCTAGGCATGGCTAGGAAGACACACAGAGTGGATGAAAGCAAAAGAAGCTTTATTAAGTTGGCCAAGTAAAGAAGCACACTGGGCAGTGAGTGCCAAGGTATCTCCCAGAACAATAGCCCAAGGGGCTTATACAGATAAAATAAATTGGGTCTAGGGCCCCCGGGAACACCCCAGGGTGGGGCCAGCTTGCTCATTGGTTTGACATAAGAGCGCCGTTCTCGGGGCTGTCCAGTCTTCTGCACCTGGTCATTGTGAAAGGGGGGGCCACAAAGATGGTGTTTGCCCACATCCGGGGCGTAGCCGGGGGGTGGGGGTATTTTTCGGCCTCTGTCATCAATAAGCTGTTTCAGGGGCAAGGTCATCAGTACTGAGCAGTTCTGAGCTGGTCCAAGGCCGGTTTTAGCTGAACTGAAGGCCCCAGTCTCTTTTTTTGTTTAACTGTCAGAAACTGGAAGTATACCTAAATAAGGAGATACTCTAAAAACAGAGGTTATTTCCTGTTTTGCCTAGTAATGGGACAGCTTACATGCTGGGAGTTAACTCTCTATGTTACTGATGGTGGCAGGCTCAGCCCTCCGCCCCCACCCCCGGTACATTCCTTTGTTTATTCAACGTGGCTGTCACACTTTGGTCTCAAAGGGATACGGCATTGCTTAAAATAAAAAAAAAGGTAGGTCGGGGTTGTATCCTTTCACCATACTTATTCAGTCTGTATGCTGAGCAAATAACCTGAGAAAGTGGACTATATGAAGAAGAATGCGACATCAGGATTGGAGAAAGACTCCTTAACAACATATGATATGCAGATGACGCAACCTTGCTTGCTGAAAGTGAAGCACTTACTGATGAAGGTCAAAGACCACAGCCTTCACTATGGATTATACCTCAACATAAAACAAAAATTCTCATGACTGGATCAAGAAGCAATATCATGATAAATGGAGAAAGTATTGACATTATCAAGGATTTCATTTTACTTTCACAATCATCACGCATGAAAGCAAACCAAACCAAAAACCAAACCCATTGCCGTTGAGTCAATTTCAACTCATAGTGACCCTATAGAACAGAGTAGAACTGCCCCATAGAGTTTCCAAGGAGTGCCTGGTGGATTCGAACCGCTGACCTTTTGGTTAGCAGCCATAGCTCTTAACCACTACATCACCAGGGTTTCCCCCATGAAAGCAGCAGTCAAGAAATCAAATGGCATATTGTGTTGCACAAATCTGCTGCAAAAGACATTTTTAAAGTGTTAAAAAGCAAAGATGTCACTTTGATGACTAAGGCGTGCCTGTCCCAAGCCGTGGTATTTCCAATCACCTCATATGCTTGGAAAAGCTGGACAATAAGTAAGGAAGACCAAAGAAGTTTTGATGCCTTTGAATTATGGTGTTGGTGAAGAATAGTGGACTGCCAGAAGAACCAACAAATCTGTCCTGGAAGATGTACAGCCAGAATCCTCCTTAGAAGCAAGTATGGCGAGACTTTAGTACTTTGGACATGTTATCAGGAGGGACCAGTACCTGGAGAAGGACATCATGCTTGGAAAATTAGAAGGTCAGCGAAAAAGAAGAAGCTCTTCAATGAGATGGATTGACACAGTGGCTGCAATAATGGGCTCAAACACAGCAACGATTTTGAGGATGGCACAGGACCAGGCAGCGTTTTGTTCTATTGTACATAGATGAGTTGGAACTTAAGGGCACCTAACAACAGCACCTAAGGAGGCCTGATTCACTTTAGTTCCTTAATGGTGATTCATGAATAGTCTCAAGGGAGAGCACTTTCTCCTGTTTCCTGAGAAGATAGTTCACCAGCCTCATCAGTATTGATATCAGGATGTAATGTACTTGATTGGCTCTCCTAAGCAGAATTTTCTCTTTGTAAAAATGAGTTTAGAACATTGCTTTATCTCACCATCAAAATGTTTCTAAGCTTGATTGATGACATGCTACTGAAGAATAACCTCATTTAATCTATTTGATAAAATCAGAAGTCCTATTCTATGATGTAGATACACATAATCTTAAAATACAATCATTTTGGCTTAATATTAATTTGGACTGTGTTGAGAAAATCATTTTTACTGTTAAAAGAAACTGCCTACTTTATTCTCTGAATTGTAGACCGATAAATTTAATTATCAGTCTCCAAATTTCCTTTGAAAGCATACCCTCAAACATCAAATTATAAAAGGCAAGACAAATGTTTTGACTAATGTAAAATGCAATGATCAATAGGCACAAAATAAAGAACAGCTTAAAGTGCTCTTTCAGATAAATTCGAGAAGACATAAAAATTTTATGAAAAGGAAATACCTAGTTCGGCACTATCATTGGGAGGCATGGCTGGAACAGGAATCAGCAATGACACCAAATAAGAAACATAAAAGTCATCTACTCGCAGCCACAATTTCACAGAAGTAGAAACCGGGTATCAGGAAGACTGAGTGACTGATCACATGCCTTGTTATTCGCTGAAGACTAATCTCAGGTTTCATCACTCCCAGTCGAGTGTTGTCGTTCTGGTTTTTTTCTTTTCCATTAATTGCCTGCAATGGGACCAATTACATCCATTGTAGCTATCTTTATGATGGATACCAACGGCCAGAGTCTAATTGGTCAATCATCATTATAAAGGAGTTCAAAATGATTAGCGAGATTTACCCCTCCATTTTATTCACTTCTGATAGATGAACTTCAACCTTGTCAGAGCTGCCCTGGCTTTTCTGCCTGGTTGTGTGACCGTAACAAGTCTGTCGATCTTTCTGGTTTTCCATTTGAATCCTGGGGAAAAAGAACTAGCCCTTGTGGCGCTGAGGTTAAAAGATATGGTTGCTAACCAAAAGGCCGTCAGTTTGAATCCACCAGCTGCTCCTTGGAAACCCTATGGGACAGTTCTAGTCTGTCCTCTAGGGTCACTATGGGTCAGAATTGACTGGACAGCAACAGGTTTGGGTTTTTGTTTTGGTTTTGGTTAATCTCGTACATGAGAGTGTATAACTTAATCAAAGAATAAGAACATTTCACATTTTTAAGGTACTTCACAGATGAGGAAGCACTTTCACATATATCACAATTCTATGAGATATTATTCCCACTTTGCAGATGCAAGGAATGAATTGTCAAATGTTATGTAGCTACTGTGTTGCAGAATTAGATTAGAAACCATTTCTTCTGATTCCAAATCTGGTGCTCTTTCCCCATTTTACCTTTTTAAATCACTTAAGAAATGATTTACCTCCCATTCTAATAGACATGGTTAACTCATGGCCAAAAAATGAATGAAGGCCAAATGTATTTCATATCCATTGTTGGAGTCTGTGGTGGTATAAGCAGTTAACATGCTTGGCTGCTAACCCAAATTTTGGAGGTTCAAGACTACCCAGAGGTGTCTCAGAAAAAAGGCCTGATGATCTACTTTACAAAAAAATCAGCCATTGAAAACCCTATGGAACACAGATTTACTCTGACACACATGGTGTCGTCGTGAGTCGGAACTGACTTGGTGGCAACTGGTCTGGTTTTTATTGTTCTAATACTTGAAAAAGCCAAACTTGAACTAAGGGTGTTTAAATATTTACAGCTGAATACATTAATTCATAGAAGCGTACACTGAACATCTACTATGCACCGGACATTGTTATTTATGAGAGAACAAATCTGTTACTGGGAAGATTAAATTTAATAATGTATGTTAAAATAATTTGTAAATCATAAACAGTAATGTAGAATATGATTAAGGAGAAAACTCATAAATTACTAGGGGCCTAAAAATCTCTGGATATCAGTAGACCAGGACCCAAAGCAAAGACTCAAAATGTTTAGTTAAAAGGAATCTTCCCCAATCACTATGTCAAAGCCACTTCTTCAAGATAAGGAAATCTAGAAGCGAGATGCTAACTGACTTGCCAAGCATCACTCCACCAGTTAATGTCAAAGCCAGGTAATTGTTCTAGAAAAGGTAACAGTTCCAGGGCAAAATGAGAGGTATTGAGACTTTTTCTGAATTTTAGCATCCAAGAACATAACAATTGCTTGACTTTCCTATAGCATGGAAACATAAAACACAAAGAAAGCCCCTAGCTTCTTTTTCAATAACATGACAATCCCTTGGTTTCCCCTTCCCATCTTGCTATTGCAGAAAGATGTCTAATGGGCTTATACATAATAGATATCAGAAATGGAAGGCAGATGATATTACACAATGATTGGGCAAAGTTGGAGCATCTGCATTTCAACTACCTCATTTTTACAAATGTGAAAAATACTGATGGTGTTGGTACTGTCCCATAGTAAAGCAAGCTCAAGTTATCACTTTGAACTGTTATGCAGGATACTTTGAGCTGGAAATTTTAAAAGGTGTCCTTTCCAGAGCACACTAGCAACACACACATAAAACACCTCCAGGTCAATGAGCATTACCTTACAGGGAATTAATGGAACGTAGACCTGTAAGATGTGATCAGTAAGTGGATGCTTTGCTATCAGTTCACTCTACTCATCAAAGTGTTTCCTCATAATTCGAAGCAATCTCAGCTATCTGTCACCAATCCCCAGTGTAAAAAATGGAGTAATTCATTAAAGAACACTGCTTGTCAAATGAGAATCTATATTCCTTTAAATCAGTGGAACATTATCAGGCACAGAACTCAAGCATAAATTATAATATTAGCAATTGAGTGCCTACCCATTCATCTTCCCAAATGGCAAATAACAAAGATATGGCAACAGATATAAAGTACTGGCCCACTCAACTGCTCTTTAGAAAACCTATCTCAAAACACCCTGCAAAGTGTGCCACAGGAGGATAAAAGGATTATGAAGCAAAGGAGGAAATCAGGTATAGAAGGACCAGCGATGGTGTCAGCTGCACTCAGCTATAGCACTACATGTGCTTAGTCTGTCTTCTCTGGATATTAGAGTCCTGACTGCAGATGTTAATTGGGCTCATCAAATTTGGGTATTTCACATAACTAAACCGTATGAGGTTTTTTGTTTTTTACAAAAACACTCATTTAAAAGAATAAAACCTCCTTTGTGGAGGTTTAACTAGCAGGCATAAATATACATAGCAAATTATAAATCACATTACAGGAATAAATATTCATAGAAAATCAAAAATAACATACCACGGATTTAGTGTTAACTAATAATCACACTTCACTGGGCATCGATAAAACACAACAAAACTGAGTAATGAGGTTAGATTCTGTATCCTCCCTGTTAAAGCATAATTTTCAGAAAGTAAAATTATGACCCTCAAGCAAACACAAAATTAACATGTGTAATTAATGAGAGAATTAATAAGATGACAGGTTCAAAAAGCATTAAAGAAATAAAGGCATTTATAGAAAATTTAATGAAGAAAGGTTAGGATAAGATCGCTAGGTTGTCTAAAAAGACAAACAACCCAATTTAAACTCGGGCAAATGACTTGAATAGACATTTATCCAGATAAGATATACAAAAGGCCAATAAGCACATGAAAAGATGGTCAACTTCATTAGTCATTGGAGAAATGAAAACCGAAACCACCATGAGATAACCCTTCATGCCCACTAAGATGGCTATTATCAGAAAAATGAAAAATAGCAAGTGTTGGTGAGAATGTGGAGAAATTGGAACCCTTACCCATTGCTGATAGGGATGTAAAATGGTGTAGCTACTGTGACAATAACTTTCTGTATTTTAAAGCCACCCACTTTATGGTTTTTATAACAGCAGCCCTAGGTAACTACGACCCCTAGAAATTCCACTCCTCAGTACATACCCAAAAGACTTGAAACAGGAACACAGATAATTACACATCTATGTTCACTGAAGCATTATTCACAATAGTCAAAATGTGGAAACACACCCAAGTGTCCATCAACAGATAAATGGATAAACAAAATGTGGTATATCCATACAATTGAATACTATTCAGCCATAAAGAGAAATGAAGTTCTGATACACGCAATGACATGGGTGAACCTTGAAAACACTGTACAAAGTGAAATAAGTCACACAAAAGGACAAATGTTGTATGATCCCACTTATATGAAATATCTAGAATAGGAATATGTATAGAGACTAAAGTTTATTAGTATTTACTAGGGTCTGGGAAGAGGGGAAAATAGGGGGTTATTATTTATGGGGTGGTGCAGTAGTTAAGAGCTTGGCTGTTAACCAAAAGGTCAGCAGTTAAAATCCACCAGCTGTTCCTTGGAAACCCTATGGGGCAGTTCTACTCTATGAGTCGGAATTGACTCCACGGCAATGGGTTTGTTTTTTTGGTTTGAGTTTCTGGTAAGCACTTGGCTGCTAAGTGAAAGGCTGATGGTTCAAGTCCACTAGCCACTCTGTGGGAGAAAGACGTGGCAGTGTACTTCCATAAAGATTACAGCCTTGGAAACCAAATTGGGCAGTTCTACTTTGTTCGACAGCGTTGCTATGAGTCAGAATCAGCTCAGCAGCAATGGGTTTGGTTTTTAGTATGGAGCTTTTGTTTAGGATGATGAAAAACTTTTGGAAATAGATAGCGGTGATGTTTGCACAACATGGTGAATGTAATTAATGTCACTGAATAACAGTTAAAAATGGTTAAAATGGCAAATTTTGTGTTATACGTATTTTACACAATAAAATAAAAAAAAAAAAAAGAGATTGCTGGGTGAGATATAAACTGGTAATGACCAATAGGGCATAAATCTCTGGGACTATCTGTTTCATCAAGCACCACCACCATCTCTACCTGACAAAGTATCCAAATTTAAAGTGATCTCACTAAGTCTGAGCCTTTAATCAATAGTAAGCAATTCTACTAGATGGCAACGGGGTTGGTTTTGGGTTTTTAAGTCTATTCTCTACACAATCCTTGAGTGACTGCTACCCCTGTTTCATATTGAAAGATATGCTGCCCAGCTTTTTTGCCTTCTTTCCAACTCTTAGGTAATTTTTCCGACATCTTCTTTCATTACTTAGTTCCTATAAGACCATTTTCTAAGTGGGTCCAAATCAAGCCATGGATCAGAATGAATATTCTAACTGGCTAAAAGTTATTATTCTCTCTGCATGTTTTATTTAATAGTCAGTCATTAAAAGGACAATAACTTTCAAGCCTACCTTCGTAGTGTTCATCAAATATATTTTTTATTGCCTTTGGTTTTCTGTTCCTATTTAATTTTAAAAAGATCACTGAAATTAAGGAAATGTTGGGGATGTGCCCATTATACATGAACATTCTTCTTTCCTAAAGCTTCCTGGAAAATGTCTGAAAGTGCCTTCCTTAACTGTGTTTAGGTTAACTATATAGCTCTCACTAGCTTTAGGTAGTGGGGAGAAAACAGTATCTTTCAGGCTAAGCTGTAGCTGAAAAACTTTCTCCCACAATTCAAAAACCATCTCCTCTGTGGTTGTTTCTCACCCTTTCATTTTACATGCTCCCTTCCCTCCCTATTGCTTTGCCTTTCTCCAGGTACAACCTGAAAAAAATCTGACCATTCTTCTAGAATTTCAATGGTTACTTATTTTATAGCCTTTTACACACACACAAATTTTAAAACGGAAGTTCAAGAGTGTTATTAAATGAAACTATAAATTCAATCTGAAGTCTCCTCTCAAACCTCAAATAAAAGACTTTGGTAAAAATTTTGAAAACAGTGAACTGAGATGATGATCCTTGTACCTGAATTCATGTCTGAATTTCTGATTATTTCTTTAGAATGTTTTTTCCTAGAAGTGGAATTACTGCTTTAAAGGTTATGAACTCTGGATTCAGACCAAGGATCATGTCTCTTCATTCCATCCAAGACTAGCTTTATGATCTTGGTACCTAAGGCCTTGGTCTCCTCATCTGTAATGTGGGCATAATATTATACAGTTGTTAAGTAACATGTACAAAAATAATTTAGCACACGCCTGTTACATGATACCAAACCAAAAACCGAACCTGTTGCCATTGAGTTGATCCCAACTCATAGGAACCTCAATAAATAGTAGCATCCAAAAGTACCACCTCACTTTATCATGTTTTCCTGTGGCTAGCTCCATTTAACTGTCATCTCTTCATAGAGACCTTTTCTTTACCCCAGATATTCTCTACCAAAGTTTCCCATTTGTCTCTTTTGTAGCACATTCACAATTTGTAATTATTTATCTTGTCTCTCTTGCCCATGGAACTGGAAACTCCAGGAAGCAGGGGTAATGTATATCTTATTCACCATTGTGTATTTAGAACCTGCCCCAGTGCCTAGCACATAGTAGACATTAAGTAAATATTTGATAATGAACCCAAGCTGCACATAGAATTGCATTACCCAACATCATGGAGTAGTGCCTCCCATAAAAAATGTAGAAATCTCTTGTTTTTTCCTTAGCCTTTGCCACTGTCAGGGAATTAAGAAGAGGATTTGTGGATGCATGTTAACTTTTTTGTGTCCTGTGCCAAAGATATATTATAAATGCCTAGGACATTTCTGAGTGCCATGGAATTGGTAAATATTAAAATCTACAAATGTCCATTTGTATTACCCGCCTAAATATAAATGGAAACCCTGGTTGCGTAGTGGTTAAGAACTACGGTTGCTAATCAAAAGGTCGGCAGTTCGAATCCACCAGCCGCTCCTTGGAAACTCTGGGGCAGTTCTACTCTGTCGTATAGGGTCACTATGAGTCAGAATTGACTCGATGGCAAAGGGTTTGGTTTGGGTTTACCTAAATATAAATGAAATGGAATTTATATAACTTAAGAGTATTCTTATAAAGATGACCACCCCTTAATCATACATTATCCTTTTCTTCCCAAAGTAATGAATGGATTAGATTCCTAGATGTTTAAATTATAGGTGTATATCACCCTTATTTGTCACCCAGCATTTAAGTATCTTTCTGGGTATTTCATTTAACACAGCCCAAGCCTACAGCAAACTCTGAGAATATGAATCAATATAGAAAATCCATCTGTGCTAATTTGAAATGCACAGTATAGTAAGCTTCCTGGGTGTGGTGCTGACAGAACTTAGTTTTGTAAAACATACACTTAGTGAAATGATAGCTACGGAATTACTTCATAAATCCATAAATCTGATAGCATCTAGTCTCACTATCTATTCTTATTCAGTCTTCTGGGAATTCCAGTTCACTTTATCGGAATAAAACTAAATGGACAGCCTGGTCTCATTTTTTCTATCCTAAAGAGAAATGTTCTTGTTATTTCTGCCATCTAATTAGCCAACTTAAAATACAGAGACTCAAGGTCAAGCTTAAGGTCAAGCCAATGAAAGGTAAGAATTTGAAGGTAAAGTGCATAAATACATGGTCTTGAGTTCTGGGCTGAAGAGAAACACTGAATTCATGATGGAAAAATTGAGAATGAACTCTTCCAAGGTGTATTTGAGAGCAAGTCATAGGAATTCAAACACATAAATTTATATGCATCAATCTATCCTTTTATCTTCTTGTTCTAGTAAACTACATGAGGGACTGTGTTTTATACTATTGTTTCATTTGGTTACTCTTTTAACATATTTTTCCATTAAAAAAAAATTTAAAACAAAGAGCCAAATAGAGAAAAAGAACACACATTGCAATATGAAATCATTTCAGGCATAACTTTTGCCTTAAGTGGTTCCATATAAATGACAGCAACACAAAGGACAGATGGTACACAAAAAGCTTTACATGGGGATTTTAAGATTTAGGGATACGAATTGGTTGAATTTTACATGATTCTCTTAATAGATTATCAGAAAGATACAAAGCCTTCAAAGTAAACATTAGTCACTATGTGGCCTTGGCCTAAAAGAATTGAATCTAGAGAAAATCACCTAGCAGATCTAAAAGCAATATCCTCAAATTTCTACTCAAAAGCATTTTGCTTCCTCAGATTCATCTACCTTATGACACAAAGAGGACTTGACGTGATCAGAAAGCTCTAAATTGAGAGAATCAAGAGACCCAGATTCTAGGCCATGCTTCTAATTGCCAAGAAATTGTGACCTCACCTCCTCAGGCCTCAGTTCTTTAATCTGTAAATTGAATGAATTCAATTAGATTATACGAAGGATCCTGCAAGCTGTAATGTCCTAGGAGTCAATGAAGGTTCCCAATGAACATCATAATGCTCAGTGAATCTCACTCACCTTAATATAGAAAGCCATTAATGGATACCCTCCTCCATCAAATACTGCTTTCAAAATGGGCTCCTCCTGGCTGGGAATTGAGAGCACTAAACACAATTTTGTCCTTCTTCACAATTTTGTCTAGGCCTGACCACTGCCTTTGCTTTGCCCTTATATGCTGCAGTAGCATAGTGGCTTTGGAGTTAGGCCAACTTGGACTCAAGTGTCAGCCTTGCCAGTAACTAGGTTATGGTTACCTTGACCAAGTCAGTCTCTGAGATTTAGTTTCCTCCTCAGTAAAATAGGCATATTAATAGTATCTATTTCATAAGGTTTTGTGAAGATTATTACCATTATTGAGTGTCTCTTCCTATTGTGACATGTGCGATGGGGGTGGGGGGTGGTTTGGCTTACACTTATATGTGAGCAGAGATTGGTAGAGTAGAATAATAGGGAATGGGTCTAGGGGTGGGGGTACATGTAAATGCAAGATTTAAACTTTAGAAGGAAACATCTGCCAGACAACAGTTTTTAAAGTTTATTTACAAAGCTAAACTAAAATTGCCAAGTTTACATTTGTTTCTATTTAGCAAATTGGTGACAAAGTTCATGTTCACAATTAGAATTCCTGAACTAGATTTAGCAAATCAAAGTTTGGATTATTTCATTAAAAACCACCTTTTCCAATGAAAGAAAGTACACCAAAATGTTAATAGTTGTATCTCTGGTGCAAAGAGTATAGGTTATTTTTATTTGCTCATTTATGTATATTTCATATATTTTCCAAGTTTTTGTTTTCTAAAATAAAAGCATTACCTTATAATCAGGAAATTAATCACTATAAAATACATATTAACTGGAAAAAAAGAATACATATCTTTCATGGATCTGTTTTTGAACTTCTCAGATTCTCTAGCAGCTGTTCAGTATTTGTAGGTTTCTTTCCCCCCCTGTTAATAATGTAATTATTTAGTCCTCCTCTGAGTTTGCAGCATCAAAGCTGCTGCCTCAGAGACTGAAATTCTAAGATGATTTCAATACATCAAACACTCCCACACTCCCAACAGGACACAACAGAAAGATTCAAGTTCTGGATGAGAGGGATAAGCAGGCAGAGGAAACAAGATTTTAAAAACGTTTACACATTTACTTTCTCACAGACACGCGCATATATACAAACATACATATAAATACATAAACATACATATACGTACATACACAACCCCATCTCACTTCCTATTGCTTTTAATATTAGATAAAGTTTGAGCTTTACTTATGATACCCAGCTGTGCCAATTCCTTGGAATCTTTACCCATGTTTTCCTTTTAGATCTAATTTCTCTTGCCATTTAAACATTCTTTCAAAATGAGGACATTCTGACAGGCCCTGATATAGTATTTGGTTGACAAATATCCAGAGTACAAGCTGCTTAGCCAGATAATTCAGGTACCATAGATGTGGTCTCTGCTTAAATACCGTAAATGGACCCCAAAGCCTAAAAACTGAAGGCATACTAAGAGACCAAATTAGAAGTCACAGTTAATGGGAAAGTTCATTAGCCCACAGCCTATTCATCTAGGAATAGGCATGTGTCTAGAATTATTAGAGATTTCTAAGGCGTATTAGCATTATATACTAATTTATTTATTTATTAGAGTTAGAGGAGATATTAGAAACTATGTAACTGAACCACTTCCTTTTCACAGATTAAAAAATAGAACCAGAAATATTCAATATTTCACACAAAAAAACAATGTCTCCTGATACCTGAAGTCAGACATGAGTTTTTGGCCATAAGCAACAGAAGCCTCCTTGGCTGAACTAAGCAAAAACGTATGTGCTGGAAGATTAGGGAGAACTCACAGAAGTGAAGCAAAGCCTGAAATGCCAAGATCAGAAAGGATAAGAACCAGGCAGTTTCAGTGGTCTCAGGAATAGGAACTGTTCAATTGTTTTGACAGACAGCCACCATGGAACAAGAGGAACTAGCTGTTGTTTTCCCTCACCCCTGCATTATTCCATTACATAGTCAAAGAGCCAGCAAGACACAGTCAGACTGACCCATCTTTGGTCATCTGCCCACTCCTTGGCCAGTGGAAAGTAGGTAGGTACTTTATGTCTAATCAAATTTGCACTTAATGAAAGAAAATTGTAATACTATTACTCAAAAAAGGAGAATGGATGTAAAACCCACCTATGCCCACTACAGTGCTTCTTTTACCCAATCAAACTGGAAAGTCATGTGTTCATTAAACTCCTTCCTCATACTGCTTACAAATTCCTACAATTCTAAAATCGGTGATTTATGTATTACTCTGACTCTGCCCTGTGCCCTTTATTGATAAGCAAATACCCTTGAGGGAGGCAACAGATTTATAATTTAGAGTAATTAGTTTAACGGACCTTTCTGTAAAGGAGAGAGGTAAAGTACTTAAAAGCTCTGTGTACCTGAGATGATGGGAAAGAGTGGTGAAAAAAAAAATCAAGAACACCAAAGACAAATATTGTCTTCTTCATACTTTTTCTCTAGTCTTCATCAACTATAAGGCTTATAAAACTTTCTATTTTTGTACTACACCCTTTTAGCTAAATCCTCTAACTTGCAGGAATTGCCTAAGTAGCGAAAGATTAGTTATTTCCTACAGAGCAGTTAGTCAGGTGAGTCAATTTTTCTATCTTCACGAGTACTGTGAAAAGGACATAGTAAAATTCAGTCAGAGAAAAAGAAAATCCCTGATGGTGACCTCCTTTTCCTTCAGATAGCCCTTCGAAATAAGAAGAATGAAAATGGATTAACATTTTTCGATTTACCAAAAACAAGGCTTGATTTCCAAAATATTTGCACAAGTCCAAAACCTGTCACAATACTAATGTTCAGGACAGACACTGAGCAGACTGAGAATTTTTCATTGTCACATAATACTAATTAGAAAAGGGCCTTCAATTTTCTGATTTCTCTTTCAAAACCCATGTTTAATATATGCTTATGCGTTAGGGCTTGCTTTCTTGCTGCTCTTGTGAACTCTGTGACCAACATTACGTGAAAAAGCCTAGATTAATGCTAGATGATGACAACCATGTGGCCAAGTCAGCCTTCTTGCCCTGCTAACATCTAGCCAACCCCCAGACATAACCCAGTAACCCAGTGCCATCGAGTGGATTCTGACTCACAGCGGCCCTATAGGACAGAGTAGAACTGCCACATAGTTTCCAAGGAGCGCCTGGCAGATTTGAACTGGGGAACCTTTGGTTAGCAGCCATAGCACTTAACCACTACGCTGGGTGGAGGAGGCCATTCTCTATTTTTCATCCCCAGCCAAGCCCAGACTAGAAGAAATCCTAGCCAATCCACAAAATTATGAGAAACACTATGTGTTATTTGAAGCCACTAAATTTTTGTTGGTTTGTTATGCAGCAAAAGCCAGTTCCTGAATAATGCTAGCTTTTCTCTATAAAAGCCATCTCTGGGTTTCCACAAAACCTAATGCTACAGATTAGAATAGTTTCTGAGGGTTATTAATGGGAGGCCAATTTTCAATAATAAATAATGAATTTGCATAAGGTATAATATAATGTAAAATCCACTGATGACATGAAATGGAGTTATATAAACACATAAATCTTTAATCAACTAAGCATTTATTATTAATCATCTATCAAATATTTAAGTGTTCATTCTATACTAGATACTAGGCTGTGTCCCTTATACGCAAAGAAAAATATATTACTCGATATAAAGGAGGCTACACTCCTCCAGGTAGCACAGTTAAGAGCTCAACTACTAGCCCAAAAGTTGGCAGTTTGAACCCACCCAGAAGCTCTGCAGAAGGCAGGCCTGGCGATCTGTTTCCAAAAGGTCATGGCCTTGAAAACTCTATGAAGCAGTTCTACTCTACACACGTGAGGTTGCCATGAATCAAAATCAACTTGATGGCCATTAACAATAATCCAGTAGATGAAATAGACACCTAAAAGATAACTTATTTTTTAAATAACTGTAAATTCTTTCTGACTATAAAAGAAACAATGACGATTATGGAAAAATTTCAATAAAAATTACCAGGAATTCTATCATCCAAAGGTCAATATCATTAAAAATTCTTTATAATCATATATACTTTCAGTCCTTTCTCTATACATTTATACATTTTAACTAGTCTTTGATTATTTACACATACTCTTTATAATCTGCTTTTTAAAATGACAGTATATTATCATGTTTTTACATCATTAAATATTCTCTATAAAATCATTCCCAAGGATGCATAGTATCTCCATTATATGGATATATCACATTTTATTTATATAATCAATTATTTATTGTTAGATGCTGATATTTCTTCTAGCTTTTCTTTATTAATGTTATTGCTACAAAGAAATCTGTTGGGCTAAATCCATGTACACATACATGCTCATTTACCTGCGATAGAAGTATAAAAGTGGAATTAATGAATCAAAGGAGTGACTACTTTTAAGATTTTTTTATACATATTGCCAAAATTGTCTTTTTGATTATGTCTATTTCTCTAAATTCTGGCCAACGACTGTTATAAATTATATATATTTGGTAGTGAAAAATAGTATCTCATTTAAGTTGCATTTTTTCTGCTTAAGAGTGAGGTTGAACAGTTCTTCATGTATTGGTTAGCCATTTGTATTTTTGTGTGTGCATGTGTGTGAACTGTCTGCTTATGTTCTTTACTCATTTTTCCATGAGGTTTCTGTCATTTTATTATGATTCGTTAGGGCTCTTTGAAAATTAAAGATATGAACTCTTTGTCACATACATTACAAACATTTTCACAAATTACTTAAAAAATCCTTAAAAGATAATTTATAATACTTAGTTTTTAATGAAAATATTAATAATGATATGCTATGAGTGCAAGGAGCCCTGTTGGTGCAGTGGTTAAAGTTCTTGGCTGCTAACTGAAAGATGAGTGGTTTAAACCACCAGTGGCTCCATGGGAAAAAGATGTGGCAGTCTGCTCTCACAAATATTTACACCCTTGAAACCCCGTGGGGCAGTTCTACTCTGTTCTATAAGGCTGCTGTGAGTCAGACTTGACTCGACGGGAGTGGGCTTTTTTTTTTTTGTTGTTGTTTTATGGAAGCATAAAATGTAAGATGAATTATTTCCATTAGCAGTATTTTCACAAAGATTAAAAAATGACATTATAATAGAAAAAAATTACATTATCAGAAAACAACAAACATACCCCTGAACCCAACCTAACTTTTCACACTTCATTTTCGTCCCTTTCTCAGCTGTCCTTTCCTACAGTATCCTTTAAGACTCAGCTGTAACATAAACTTCTCTGAAAAATCTCCCTTGATCTTTAAAGGCAGAAATAGCCCCCACTCACTGTGCACTCATAATAACGTGTACACAATTATACTTAACCCACATGGCAGTTATAGCAAACAGTAAACTATAAATTTCTGGAGAACAGGAATGATGTTTTATTAATCTCTGTTTCCCCAGGACCTAGCACATTTTCCACCATATATGATGTATACGATTGCAAAACTGGAAAAGTTAAAAGGCACTAGCCAAGCCTGTTCTATATATTATCTCATTTAATTCTTACAACAACCTTGTATATCAGCTATATACTATTATTACCTCTCACGTTATGAACAAAGAAACAAAGGCTTAGAGACATTGAGTAATTTGCATAAGGTCAAAAATGGCAGAGCTAGGATTTTAACCCAAGCTAAGGCCAAATTCTGAGTTGTTAACCTCTACCTTACATGCCCAACTTTAAACACAACCTTGTAAAGAGTAAAAAGTCTGTTTTTTTCATCCATAAACTGGGGCTAGATAAAAGAACCTATATACCTCATAGGGTTGTTGTTGTTTTAGGTGCCATCGAGTCAGTTCCAACTCATAGCAACCCTATGTACAACAGAATGAAATATTGCCTGGTCCTGTGCCATCCTCACAATCATTGTTATGCTTGAGCCCACTCTTGCAGCCACTGTGTCAATTTATCTCTTCGAGGGTCTTCCTCTTTTTTGCTGATGCTCTGCCTTACCAAGCACGATGTACTTCTCCAGGGGTCTGGTCCCTCCTGATAATATGTCCAAAGTATGAAAGACAAAGTCTTGCCATCCTTGTTTCCAAGGAACATTCTGGCTGTACTTCTTCCAAGACAGACTTGTTCGTTCTTCTGACAATTCATGATATATTCAATATTCTTCGCCAACACCATAATTCAAAGGCATCAATTCTTCTTCGGTCTTCTTAGTCACTGTCCAGCTTTTGCACATATATGAAACAACTGAAAATACCACAGCTTGGGTCAGGTGCACCTTAGTCCTCAAGGTGACATCTTTGTTTTCAACCACTTTAAAAGGTCTTTTGCAGCAGATTTCCCTGATGCAATATGTTGTTTGATTTCTTTATTTTGATGAATAGGTTTGTTAACTTCCTTTGTGATTACCTTGAAATTTACCCATATATTCCTAGGTTTGAATCAGTCTATTATTATTTGGTATCGCCTTTCCTTCCTCTCCATTAGAAAGTTCTGTAACTACACCGTCTATTCCCTCTTTTATTGTTCTGACGTTGTCGTCATTTACAGATTAACCTCTCTGGTTCCCTGTTGTGATTCTTTTGGTTTTGGATATACCTTGAGAGTTCATATCCTAGGTTGGTATCTGGCTGATACAATCTTGCATCCTAGATTCAGGCTGTGGTCTGATGTTGTTTGTTCTCAGACTGAAGGACTCCCTTTAATAATTCTTGTAAGCTTGGTTTAGTTTTTACATATTCCCTTAATTTCTGTTTATCTGGAAATGTCCTAATTTCACCACCATATTTGAATGAAAGTTTTGCAAGATATGTTATTCTTGGCTGGCGATTTTTCTTTTTCAAGGCTTTATATTTTTCATCCCATTGCCTTCTTGCCTGCATGGTTTCTGCCAAATAATCAGAGCTTAGCCTTAAATTGTTTCTCCTCTGATTGTGACTTTTCATTTTTCTCTAGCTGCTCTCAGGATATTTTGTCTTTGTTTTTAGCGAGTGTGATTATGATATGCCTTGGGGATTTTCTTTTGAGGTCTAGCCTATATGGGGTTCGTTGAGCTTCTTGGGTGGTTAGCTTGACAACTTTCATATTATCGAAGTTTTCTGTCAGCAATACTTCAATGATCCTCTCTGTGTTTTCCATTTTCTCCCTCTGTTCTCAACTCCTATCACTTGCAAACTTTTCCTTTTGATTGTATCTCACATAATTCTCAGGGTTTCTTCATTTTTCTTCATTCTTTTTTCTGATTTTTCCTCAGAGTTGTGTACAAATGTTTGCCTTCAATTTTGCTGATCCTGTCTTCCATCATTTCACATCTGCTTCTCGGCCCTTCTATAATACGGTCCGTTTCTGAAGTCTTGTTTATCTTTTGGATTTCTAATTGTTGTTTTTGTATGATTTCTAGTTGTGAATTTATTTTGGCACTTTGTTCCCATATTATATTTCCCAAATGCTTCCATTTTTTTGTTTGTATTTTCCATGAATTTGTCTGCCTTTTCCATGAATTTGTCTATTTTTTCTTCATTCTTGTCTACTTTTTGATTCAACTCTTGGATAGCTCTAAATATTAGAGATTTGAATTCCCTGTCAGGTAGTTCTAGTGCCTTTTCTTATACTGGAAAGTCATCTGCTGTTTTATTTTCAATGCCTACCAGAATCATCCTGTCCTTTTTTAAAATATGTTTTGATATCGTCTGCTGTCTTTGGGACATTCAGTAGTTATTTTCTTTGTTTATTGATTGTAGATATGTTTGTTTCAGGAAACCCTGGTGGCGTAGTGGTTAAGAGCTACGGCTGTTAACCAAAAGGTTGGCAGTTCAAATCCTCCAGGTGCTCCCTGGAAACTCTACGGGGCAGTTCTACTCTGTCCTATAGGGTCGCTATGAGTCGGAATCGACTTGACGGCAGTGGGTTTTGGTATGTTTGTGTCATTCTGCTGTTTTATTTGGTTATGTCTTAGCGGGCAGGCTGTATGTTCTTTGTTGTTTACTCATCTGTGGTCATGATACTTTTCACCTCCTTTCCCAGTGGGCAGGGCCAATCACTTAGCTATGCTGCAGCAGGGCAGGTCCAGCTGAAGGGAAGGGGCTGGGATGGGGTGTTTGTGGCATGTACTAGGGCCAACAGGGTGGGCTGGGAATCACTGCTGGGCAGGTTCTGGTAGGCCATGCCTGCGCTGCTCAGGGTTGTGATGTTCAGTGCACAGTGCAGGTAGGCAGGAAGGGGGGGGTTGTGATGTATGGAGTTAGTATGTGTATGAGAAAGAGGAGAGAGAAGAGAGAGAATCTGGAACCAAAAAAAAAAAAAAAAGAGTGCTAAGGGAGATTGCCATTGGAGTGGTGAGATAAGAAATCAAAAAATGGAAAAAAAGAAAAAAAACTAGATAAAAAATTTGGAAAAAAAAAAAAAAGAAAAGCCCCTAGGGGTCCCACTGGTGAGGCTGTGAAGACCGGGGAAGTGGCTCCAGGCTGTGTAGTATATAGCCTGGCTAGAGGCGGTACAGATGTCACACAGCACCAGGTGTTCAGGAGACAGGAAAAGAAGATAAGTATAGAGAGATGAGAGTTGAGTGGTACTTCACAGTTGAGTGGCACTTCACAGCCTTTCAAGAAGAAGCAAAGATGGCACATGGAGCCAAGTGTACAAGAGAAAGGAGGGGGAGGTGGTGGGAGGCATGGAAGAAACCAAAAAAAGAAAAAAGCAACATCAGCAACAGACAAATGGCCCTCAGGAAGCCGGCCAGTGTGGGTGGGGTGAATCCAAGCAGTGTAGGGCCAAAGCAGTTGCCTCCTGGCCAAGACACTGTAGTCAGCGGGAAGCAGAGGAAAGTGTGTGTCACTGGTTAGTGGGTGCTCTCTCTTCTGCTGGGAACTTCTTGAAGCTACTTTCCCGTATTCCCTGTCTGCCAGTCTCCAACATGGGAGGGGCAAATCCAAGCAGCACGAATGCTGCACTTCCCGGCCAGCTGAGCCACCACTGCCAGCCAAGAAGCATGGAGGCAGAGCAGTGGGGAGAGGATGGGGGGTGGGAAAACATGTATTGCTGGTTACCAGGTGCTCTGTCTCCTGCTAGGATCTCCGTGAACCTGCTTTCCCATGCTCCCTGGCCACCAATCTCCAGCAGAACTAAGATGACAAATCCATGCTGCATAAGCTGACAGGGAACCTCCACATGTATCTCTCCTCACTCTCTGTTTTCTGTCAGTTTGTTATTCCATTCGGTGCTTGGCTGAGTTCTTTATCTCTTCATTTGACACTTTGGGTTCCAGGACTGACATTTGTCTCCATTTTACTTAGTTTTTCGGGTTTTTGCTGTGGAAGGATGGCATGGTACTTCTGTCTATGGTGCCATGTTGGCCAGAAGTCCTTCGTTTGATTTCTTGACTGCTGCTTCCATGGTTGTTGATTGTAGATCAAAGTAATATGAAATCCTTGACAACAATATTTTCTCGGTTTATCATGATGTTGCTTATTTGTCCAGTTGTAAGAATTTTGTTTCCTCTGTGTTGATGTGTAATCCATACTGAAAGCTGTAATCTTTGACCTTCATCAGTAAGTGCTTCAAGTCCTCTTCCCTTTCAGCAAGCAAGGTTATGTCATCTGCTTATCGCAGGTTGCTAATGAGTCTTCCTCCAATCCTGATGCCCCATTCTTCTTCATATAGTTCAGCTTCTTGGATTATTTGCTCAGCATAGAGACTGAATAAGTATGGTGAAAGGATACAACACTAATGCACACATTTCTTGATTTTAAACCATGGAATATTCCCTTGTTCTGAATGAATGACTTCCTCTTGGTCTATGTACAGGTTCCGCATAACCACAATTTAGTGTTCTGGAATTTCCATTCTTTACAATGTTATCCATAATTTGCTATGATCCACACAATTGAATGTCTATGTATAGTTAATACAACACAGGTAAATATCTTTCTGGTATTCTCTGCTTTCAGCCAAGATCCACCTGACATCAGCAATGATATCCCTAATTCCATGTTGTCTTCTGAATCCAGCTTGAATTTCCAGCAGTTCCACGATGATGTACTACTGCAACCTTTTGAATAATTTTCAGCAAAATTTTACTTGCATGTGATATTAAGGTTTTCACTGGCCAATTTTTTCAGAAGTAGACTACCAGATCCTTCCTTTGAAAAATTCTGATTATGAAGAACTATTCTATTGGTAACATGGACGATTTATTATATTTTATTTCCTCAGGGATATAATCACAATGATATGCTCCTTTAAAAATGGTTATTTTAAAGTATTTTTTTTTTACTTCCCTAAGAGTGATTTTATTATTCCTCGGAGCCAACTTATTTTCTATGGTTCCATCTTTCTGTTTATTAATGGAAGCAATGAAAAAAATGAATTTGAGATCTTTACATGAAACCCGTAAAAATACAGCTATCCCTTTATATAGAATAGTATCTGTTTTCATGTGCAGCCAGGCCCATTTGTTATGGACTCAGTGGTAATTGTGAGCTTAGATTTATAGCGCAAGCAATAGTATAACAAAGATAGAAATGAGAAGCTAAATGTGGTTGCTGTGTGCCACTGAGTTGATTCTAACTCATAGTCACCCTATAGGACAGAGTAGAACTGCCCTAGAGGTTTTCCTAGGCTGTAATCATTACAGCAGCAGACTGCCACATCTTTCTCTCTTGGAGCCACTGGTGTGTTCAAACCACCGGCCTTTTTGTTAGCAGATGAGCTCTTAACCATTGCACCATCAGGGCTCCTTGATATCTAAATGGATAACCTGTAAAAATTGTAATTTTAGGCAAAGTTTTACCTTGGTCATCTTTTCATTCTATGAGTTAAATCCAAGTGTACAAAATAACTATGCACCACAGATTGGAGTGACTGGCTACACAGTCCATCTAACAGCACACTATGCATCACTTGTGAAAATAACCAGTATGAACTCACAGGTCATGCTGCAGTTCTCTAGCTGCCCATTAACATAGCCATGGGCATATGGGTAGTTGTGGCATTCAAACCTATATAATTTTATTGTCTTCATGATGTATAACAGTAATCAGAAAATAATGTAATGCTAAATAACAATACCCTAGTTTGATTGTGGCACATTGCTGAAAACTACTTAAATGTTGTACTGATTTTTATATTGAAAAAATTATAAGACCCCATAAATTGTAGTTTTCACCATTATTAAACTTCTTTATATAAAGTTCTACAGGAAATACAAGGATTAAAGAAAATGTAGTCCCTGGATAGTGCAAACAGTTAACGTACTTGGCTGCTAACAGAAAGGTTAGAGGTTCAAGTCACCCAGAGGTGCCTAGGAGGAAAGGCCTAGCAATCTACTTCCAAAAAAATCAGCTGTTGAAAACCTGATGGAGCACAGTTCTACTCTGACACATATAGGGTCGTCACGAGTCAGAATTGACTGGACAGCAACTGGTAAAGGTCAACGCTTTTGTATATGCAATTCCTTTTTCACCATAACCTTCACCTTTCAGCACTGATAAAATACTCACTTGGTAAACTCCTTGTCACTCATCAAGAGCCAGCTCAAATATCTGCCTCACTATGATACCTTCATAGGCAATCTCTACTTTTGCACTTACCATACCATAACAATTTTTTAAAATATCAGCCTTCTCTATCAGGCTATGAACATTTATCTTTATAACCCAATACTTCTAAATTTATAACCTATATAAAATGTCTGATGCAAGGTAGATGTTTAAGAAATATTTCCTGGTTTATATATGCCTTGCTTCATTTAAAAAATTGCATATGGCTTACTGAGACACATCCAGTACAATGGGATTTTTTTTAAAGCTAAGGGAAAAAAATGCTTAACTTAACAGAGTGAGGCATAGATCTGAAAAAATAATTTGTGTTCAGGAATCTGGGGATAACACATTATCCCAATTCTAGAATCAAGAAAAAAATAAGAACTAAAACAAATTCCTTCCTTGAAAGTTTAAGCCTATATATTTTATGTGGAAAAGAAAAAGGCTATTCGAATTTCAAATCACTGGGAAAAATAAAGCTAATTCTTTGATTCTTGTAAATGTTCTTTGTGCTGTGCGTGAGCCACCAGTCTACATCTTTGTTATTCATATACAAGCATCAACATTTTAATTAAGTGGCTATGTAGTTGAATCATATGTCTACTAATGCCAAAAAATGGTTTTCTACATTCATGAAAAAAGTCATTGGTCAGTACAGGGGCAGCCATGGGCATAAGTGGGAAGTAGGGAAGTAGGCATAATTTATCCTGGTGTTCCTTCTCTTTCATGTCAGGACTCTTCTAAGCTATCAGGAAATAAACACAAATAATTTTTTTTTTTTTAAGAGACAACTGAAAACAAGAGGAAAAAAAAAAAGGGACACATAACCAACAAAGGAATGAAGGAAAAAAAAACCAAAAAACACAATTGTTTCAGAAAATCCAGTCTAGGAGAAGCTACATGATCAAATCCAAAAATTAAGCACTTTAGCTCCCTGCTAGCCATGGCAAAAAGAGAGAGAGAGAGAGAGAGAAACATGGGGGAGGAGGGTTATGTGAATCCCCTAAGACAATTAGAGAAATCACAAGATCATTAACATAAACACATGCAGAGCTCTGAAAAGAATTTACCTCTTGATTCTTCATGTTAGTAGTATTTCCCTTAGAAATAAACACTTCAGAGATGTTCTCCCTTTGGCCATTTCTTTTATCAGTTAGTTTACTAATTACCCCATTTGGTTCCACAAACTCACCATGTTCCATATCTTTTTATATGCTATTTCCTCTGAGTTTAATGCCCTCCCCACTTCATCGTTGCCTGAATTACTCCTTACTGATCCTATGGTGTCAGTGCAGGAAGCCTTTCCTTACCCATTTCCTTCCCTGGTTGCTGGTTGTTCACAGGAGTGCTGGGGGCAGTCCCAATTTCTCTCTTTCTCTCTCTCTCTCTCTCTCACACACACACACACACACACACACACACACGCAAGCACATGACCGTGCCTGGGCTAAGTCTCCTTCCTTATGCTATTATAGCACCTTGGACACATCTCTGTCCTAAAGCTTAACAATGCTACCTAAAGAAGCAGTTTATGAATGAACAGGAGAAAGTTCACTGCTGTTTGTGGCATTCGGTTCTTGGCATGTTCCTTCTAGCAGCTCTTGGTTTGTCTTATCTCTAGAGAGATGGAAGGGGCTTGAGATCCTTAAAGATCCCTTCTTGTTTAATCCTTAAATGATGGATTATTGTTTTGTTTAAAGGATTCAAGATCATTGAAGTAGCAGTAAGAAAACTAACAGAAATAATCACATTAAGACTAAAGCAGACTAAAACAAAATACCAACCATGACCTATTTCGTCTATAGCCAGAGGAGCTGCAGACAACCTGACCTAACAAGATTGTTCCATGTTCTAAGATTAAATGAGATCATTATTTAAAGTTCCTGCCCCGTAGGTTGATCAAAAAACAAAGAAGTGGGTTAGGGACCACATGAATGGCACAAAGAAGCCCTACGAATTAGGAAAAAAGACATAGGGAAAAGTAAAGATGAGAAATACAAAAGTTATTGTTGTTATTAATACTATCTTATATTTGCACAACACTATCTTTCAAAGTATTTTCTTACAATGAATGTGCTTTTGTTTTAGTTATGAAATATTTATACCTTTTCACTGTTAATTCCTTTGTTATATTTCCTAAAAAAATTCCATTGACTTGTCAAACAATTGATAGATCATATTTTATAAAGATAATTTCTATTATAGCCTTGGGCATTAATTAATATTCTATGTTATGGAATGAATTTTCAGGAGGGGCGTAATAGAAAATTAAAGGAAACAGCAAAGTGTCATTATTTTCTACTTTGCTGAAAACAAAAATAATTGAACTGTTTCTGCGCTTTAATTTAAACTTTTAACTAGAGAAAATATAAAGCAATTACTTTATATTTTTCAATTAATTAATACTTATTTTTATAGTAGAAAGCTTTCTCATTTAGCTGCTACCTTCTTTTCACCAAATAAGTGTTGAGATGAAAAATTTTACAATATCTTTTGAGCTTTTGTATTTTCTTTCCTATACAAATATATATTTGCAGTAGGCATGCACTTTTACGTACAAAAAAATGACACAAATAAATCCTATTATCAAGTCTATTCCAGTTGATAAAAGCAGATGGCGAAAACGGGAAATGTAAGGTCTTTCAAAACACAGTTTTAAAAAATTAAAATATTGCCAGTTGGCTTTAGATAACTTTTGATAGTAAAATCTAGAGGCTTATTTGTTTAGGTTTAAATTGTTCTTTCCCCCTTTGAGGTTTGTCTAATGGTATAACAAGGATTAACTCATTTGCCTTTCATAATTTTGAAATAATTTCCAGAAACTTCATTAAAGAACATGTACATCATATGAGAGAAAACAGCAAATTAATTGTAGTTTTATATGCAGTTCATTTATTAACTCTAGACAGTGAGCAGCAAGAACATCTAACTAAATCTAACAGAGGCTAAACAGAGCACAAATATATTTATCTTTAATACTGAACATTATAACCTGATTTAAAATATAAATATATAATGCAATAAGCTTTAAAAATTTTATAGCTATGACTTCACGTTCTTTTTTTTTTTTTTTTTAACTTTGCTGTTGTTAGGTGCCATCAGTCAGTTCCCACTCATAGCAACTTTATGTACAACAGAACGAAACACTGCCTGTCCTCTGCCATCCTCACAATCATTGTTATGCTTGAGCCCATTGTTGCAGCCACTGTGTCACTCCATCTCGTTGACGGTCTTTTTAACTTCATAATCCCCTAAATCACAGTAGGAGTCTTATCCACAGATGACATAACATTTTGAAAAATACAAACATTCTGTGTCTGCTCTCTCTCATGTTTCTACCTCAGGTTATAGGGAAGCTGGATTCTGCTCTGGTGGCGTGGTGGTTAAAAGCACAGCTGCAAAACAAAAGGCTGGTAGTTCAAATCTATCAGCTACTCCTTGGAAACCCTATGGGGCAGCTCTACTCTGTCCTCTAGGGTTGCTATGAGTCGGAATTGATTCAACAGCAGTGGGTTTGGTTTGAGATTCTGCTCAAAGGGTGGACACAGATGCTGTGAGTCTTGAGAGGAAATACTTGAGCACCCTCATGCCCTCACTGGTCATTGGGAGGAAGAGTTGCTCATCTGATCAGTCAGAACCTTATTTACATGAAGCCACACTTTACTAGAAGATAAGGTGGGCATAGACATGTCATGTTCCTTGGCCTTTCTTCTACTCCTGGATTCATACTTCTGGTCTGTTAAGAAAGCCAAGGCCTGGTCCTTTTTCCTACATGTGGGAAGAGGCTAACCATTTCCTTTCTTCTCTTTTCTTCCACAGTAGTGCAATGCATTTTAAATCTTGTTTGTATGCAAGATTAACACTTTTTTTTAATTTCATTTTCTAAATTAGAGCAATTATCTACTTATGGATGATATAACATTTTTAAAATCATAAACATGAAAATATGCTAATACATTTTGCTTTATCATTTATACAGTAAATCTCTGTGTAGTAACTGAGCATTATAAAACCATCATTTATTATATTAGAAGGCACTTCATTATCCACTATTCCTCTCAAAGTCTGCTGGACTAATGAAGAAAGCGTATCTATATTTTTCTTTCCAGAACCTTAATGTTGTTTCTTATGTCATAAAAAATTGCTATATGATGCTAACTTCCACAAAAAAGTAAAATACCATTTCACTTATAAGCGTAATACTTATGGTATTTTTTGAAAATTTTCTAAAAATTCAGTTAAAAAAAATAATGCTATACTTTATCTTTTCATTTTAATCACTACGAAAAAACTGTCCTGTGCCATCAAGTCAATTCTGACTTATAGCGACCCTAAAGGACAGAGTATAACTGCCCCATAATCTTTACAGGAGCAGATCGCCAGGTCTTTTCTCCCTTGCAGTCATTGTTGGTTCCAATCACTAGCCTTTCAGTTAGCAGCCAAGTGTTTAACCATGGAGCCACCAGGGCTTATTACAAAAAAATAGGAAGGTAATTTATATTTTTAGCTTGTGACACTTCTACTTTATGAGTTCCTTGAAAAGAGAAACTTTATGTTACTCAGTTTGTACTTCTACTGTATCTCTAATTACAGTATCTGTCACATAGTGTTTTCCATCGGATGGATGGGTAGGTGGGATGGGTGAATGGATGGGATGGATGGATAGGAATATTGAATGGATAGACAGATGGATGAGACAGATGGATAGATGGGAGGGAGGGATGGATAAATGAACACATTTAAAAATGGGATGGATGGATAGAATGCGTGAATAAGACGAACAAATGGATGGGATAAATGGGTAGTTGAATAGTTCAGAGGCTTAGAGGTTAGCTAAGTTGAGCTCCATTGATATTGCAATTTAAGTGTCAGTTAATTTAACACACATTTATTACTCTTCTCTAGATGCCAAGTATGTGATGGGTAGTGAGGCTCACACGTACGTAGACAGCACCAGCAGATAAAAGTAATAACACAATGGAATAAGTACAAAACAGAGGTAAGCATTAAGTCCCATGGGAGCATAGAAGACTACCGAAGGCTTTACAAAAGATATCCAGGATTTGAACCTTGAAGAGTGAGGATTATTTTTACAGTATGACCTGAAACATTGCATGAGGAAAGCACTTACACTGTACTAACTCACTGGGTAAAGTTCACTAGTGGACAAAACTGGTAGAGAAAAAAGGGATTCCAGGAAGATGAAATAGTACGTGCCAAGGCACAGAGATATAAAATTGCATGGTATGGCCAAGAAACTCCAAGTAATTTGATATGGCCTAAATTTATAACTGAAAACAAAAACAAAAAAACATTGAGTCATTTACTGTGATGCCACAATAGACAGGGAGGCCTTTTCTTTTGACTTAATACAGTGTACACCTACTCCTCACTTATTGACTATCTTGTTACCCAACATTTTGCATTTACGACAATAGTAAAAAATCTATCTGACTAGTTTGCACAATAACACATATGTCCGGCAGTAACAAATGCTGAGGTGTGAGGCGAGAGTAACACTGGCTGTGATTTTGAAGGATATGTGTCAACTTGGCTGGGCCATGATTCTCAGTGGTTTGGCAGTTATGTAGTGATGTAATTTGGCAGTTACGTAATGATGTAGTCATCCTCCATTTTGTGGCCTGATATGGTTATCCTCCATTTTTACATAACATCAATTTTCGCATAATGACCTCGTCTTTGGAACCTAACCATGTCGATAAGTGAGGAGTGAGTGTATTTCCAGTTCATGCCTGAATTATTGAACCAAAAATAATAATACTAACCAAACCCGTTGCTATTGAGTCAATTCTGACTCACAGCAACCCTAAAGAACAGGGTAGAACTGCCCCATAGGGTTTCCAAGGCTGTGGTCTTTACGGAAGCAGACTGCCCCATCTTTCTCCCATCAAGTGCCTGGTGGGTTCTAGTTAGCCGCCAAACACTTAACCACTGCGCCACAAGGGCTCCTTGCCTAACTTATTACTTATCTTCTATTCCTCAGCACTATACTCTGAAAGGAATAGTTTCCCGTGACCCACGCTGTTGGAAAAAAAAATTGGAATTACTTGACTTCTTAATGTGTAGACTCCTACTGATCAATAGCTATATTTTGCTTATACTTAAGGGTAAAAAGCCTTGATAAAAAACTTGGAATCGAGATTCTGATTAAAATATTAGAAGGACGTGAATAGTGTTGTAGAATCAACTTCAGAGTTCAGTATTTTCCTAAGAATACTTTAACAGATCAACTCAAAATAAAATATTTAGCATAAACCATAGGATATTAAATCATGCCTAGGAATATAAGAAACTGTGGCAATAAAAATAATAGTAATTACGAATTGCCAAACAATAGCTCATTTAATCTTCACAATCCTACAAGGTAGATATTATTATTATTTTATAAGGAGAAAACTAAATGAATAATTTTTACACACTCACACATGTAATAATTGGTACAACCAGGGCTTATATTCAGGTCAGCCTCTTTTCAAAATATTTTTTTAAAATGCGTTTTACATGAAAGTTTACAGAGCAAATTAGTTTCTCATTAAACAATACACATATCGTTTTGTGACACTGGTTGTGAACCCAGTGAAGTGTCAACACTCTCCCCTTGACCTTGAGTTCCCCATTTCCACTTGTCCAGCTTTCCTGTCCCTTCCTGCCTTCTTATCCTTGCCCCTGGGCTGGTGTGCCCATTCAGTCTCATATACATGGCTGAACTATGTATTTTATTGTTTGTTTTATGGGCCTGTCTAATCTTTGGCTGAAGGGTGAACCTGAGGAGTGACTTCAGTACTAAATTAAAAGGGTGTCCGGGTCATAATCTCGAGGTTTCTCCAGTCTCTGCCAGACCAGTAAGTCTGGTCTTTTTTTTTTTTTTTTTTATGAGTTTGAATTTTGTTCTACATTTTTTCTACAGCTCTGTCCGGGACCCTCTACTGTGATCCCTGTCAGAACAGTTGGTGGTGGTAGCTGGGCACCATCTAGTTGTGCTGGATTCAGTCTGGTGGAGGCTGTGGTAGTTACAGTCCATTAATCCTTTGGACTAATCTTTGCCTTGTGTCTTTGGCTTTCTTCATTCTCCCTGGCTCCAGATAGGGTGGGATCCAGTAGATGTATCTTAGATGGCCTCTTGATTTCAACTCTTGATGACAATGCTGTGTTGTTAGCTGCCATCAAGTCAGCTCTGACTGCTGGTGACCCCCTATACAACATAACTAAATGTGTCCAGTACTGCTCCATCTTCATGACTGAGCATATTGTATGCCTGAGTCCATTGTTGCATCCACTATGTATTTTGAAAACCTTCCAATCTAGAGGGCTCATCTTCCTGCATTGTATTGGACAATGTTCTGTTGTGATACATAGGGTTTTCACTAGCTAATTTTCAGAAGCAGACTGAAGAAAGCAGGCCTTTCTTCCTAGTCTGTCTTATTCTGGAAGCTCAGCTGAAATTTATCTACTGTGGGTGATCCTGCTGGTATTTGAAACACTAGTGGCATAGCTTCTAGCATCGTGCCCACACGTGAGTCACCATAGCACAACAAACTGATGGGTTAAGTTACCAAAATATATGTGTTCATATATGTATAGAGTATCCATACTATATAAAGAGCCTCTAGAAATTAATAAGAAAAAGACAAATAGCCCAATGGGGGGCGGGTAACAAAGAAATATAACCAGAAAATTCACAGAAAAGAAACATAGCTTATCAGCTATTTATGCTCATCGGGGAAACACAAATAAAAATAATGAGATACATCTTTTCACCCATTATATTACAAACATTTAAAATATTGATACTATCCAGTGATAGCGAGAATGTATAGAAATAGGTATTCATACACTAATCTTGGAGGTATTTTGACAAAAAACTGTTTGGAACGTAATATGACAGTATCTCTTAGGTTCAACCACTTGAAATTACTGTTATTTAACCATTTGGGGCCTATAAAAATGGTAATTTAATTTGATTCAAGTTAATATAAAATTTTTAAAATGCATATGTTTTGAGTCAGTAATTCTACTTAAAAAAATCTTTCCTACGGAATTACTAACGTGTATGCAAAGACACACATATAAGGATGTTCTTTACAGCATTTTTGTCACAACCAAAAGTTGGAGACAACATACTTGCCCTTCAATAAAAGAATGTTTAAATAAATTATAGTACACTCATTCTATGGAATCCTGCACAGCAGTAAATAATGGGGGATATCTATATAACAAGTTATCAAAAGAAATATTATTTAGTGAAAGGAGGTTTCAGAATAACACATATAATGTGATTCCATTTGTATATGAAAAATACCAAAATTATATTTATATACATTACTTGTGTGTATATGTATGGGTATATGTATAAGTGTATATAAAGTTTTTATTTATCTGCACAAAACTGAGATGATATTGAAGAATGGAATGGAGGGATAAGGGGTTGACAGGATGTAGCAGATGCTGTTGATGCGCCAACCCATGTTCCCTCAGCTCACCTAATTTCACACGAAGTTGCAGCAGACAGCTTTCCATCTGAAACACTCACATCCTCTTGCTTCTTCACCTGAGGAATTTGGGAACTTCATAGTCCACATGTACTGCAGCCGACAAGTGCCAGGGAGGTCATGCCATCATAGGCAACCCTCAACTAATGAAGTTGAGTATTTGGTATGTAAATTCCCCAGCTTTTCTGTATCTCGGGGGACAATTTTGAGGCACAATTCTACAGGGTTCCTCAAAGTTTCCTCCACAGGATTGAGCCTCAGTTGTCTACAGTAGTAACTCATTTATTAATACACCATTTATTGGATTCCTTCCCTTTCCCATCTCACTTTCTCCACTCCTTCTCTTGTGCTTACTAGAATCACCTCCCAACCACCTACACCAAGTCATTTTCTCAGAGTTAAGTTTTTGTTTTTCATGCTTCTAAATAATATTAATTTTTTTCACAATGACAACATGTTTAGATAGGACTTCAAAAAATATAATTAAGCCTACTGGACTAGACAAATCAGACCTGTGAATTTGAAATATTCTTTTAGAATTTTACATTTTGTTTTACTATGGGAAGACCTAGTAAATGGTAACCAACATCTTCATACTCTTCCAAATCTTTCAAAATTTAGATCTATAGTCCTATAAACATTTCCAGCTCATTCTTCTCTTAGACGTTCACATCTTGAGAATGATAATATAAAATCATAGAAAAGTATTCTGGAAATGTGGTTTTACAGATTTATAAATCTATAAAAATTTGCCATTTACAAACCTGCCACTCCTTGAAAAAAAATATTTGATGGGATTCATCTCCCTTTCATCTTCAAATGTTTGAAGTGTTACGCACTATAATACTGTTGGTGGAGGGCATTTGGAAATATTCTCTCTTAAGGACATGTGAGTGTTACTCACCAAAAAGAATCTGGGGAAGTGTGCAAAGCCGGATATGTAATCCAGGGGTTGATAGAAGCATAGTCTCAACAATTGATTGAGCTCAGGAAATGCCTTTATTTCTACTCCAAACTGAGAACTGTTCTTCAAATAGGAAGCAGGAAATTTTGTGCTAAAAGGAAACATAAGCTTAGAAACAGAGAGAGAGCATTTGAAGAGGGATATGACACCATGTTAAAAAACTAGAATTAAAAGAATGAAACTGGCCAAGATATTGCATGGCAATAGACAAAATCATTCAAGAGACTATAATCTCTCATGCAAGTACAATCCACATGCAAGTGTCACTGCATGGATAAAGCACACGAAAAGATACTGAAAGAGATACTGATCAACTGGTATACAAAATCCTATAGAATGATGAGATTATGAACAACGGAGGAAGACTCATGTCAGAAACTGACTTCTTTTCATCATACTCCATAGATCCTTATGAAACTACTATAGTAGCAAAAAAAAAAAAAAAAAAAGAAGGTACCTGACATGCTACAGCAAGCATCCTTCTATAATTGAAGAATTATTCAGCCTGAATTTCTTCAGTAGCAAAAAGTAATAAATGTAGCCAGAGCAATGGCAAATCATTTCATTTCAAAATTTGAGGAAACCCAAACAAAGTCTGAGAATTCTCCTCTAATTTCTAAATTGGCCCTAATCTGACAAAAGTAAGCATGAGGCACAAAAGGGGATCGGTGCAAGACACACACAAAAAAGCCCATCAACAAAAGAATATTCAATAAAATATTGTTAAAAAAAAAAAAGGATCTTAGGTGACTGCAAAATAACAGTTGGTTACCTTTCTATCAAAGTAACAATAAAACATTTTCAAATAAACATAGAATTGCAAAGAACCATAGCTCTGTCACAAGCAAAGAACTTTTGTTCTTTCTATTGTTTTGTTTTGAAATAATGGACAAAATAAAGTTGACATAAAACATGTACATACATAAAAGATATTCAGACTCAAACTGACCAAACCTTAATCTCACTCACTTTTGCCTACATGTCTTAGTGAAGAGGAATAGGTAATACCAGAACTAAATGATGTACTAGAACAACACATGACTCCTTTGATAATATGGGTTCCATTATTCTCAATTATATCTTTATAATGTGCCAAATCAAAGCAACCCTTTTGACTGCTAATGGCAGGTACTTGAAACACCTTGAACTAACAGACATATAGTGTTCAAAATTCTGGTGCTCAGGACACTGGATACTTACATGCGGTGAGTAGCATGCAACATAGAATGTTTCTGAGCTGGGAATTTAGAGTGTGTGCTAAAAGAAAGTAAAAGCTTAGAGTGAGAAAGGACTGAATCTATCTGCTCAGGTTATTAGCGCCATATGGCTATTTGTTCAGAATAAGAGAATCATTTCATCAAACTGATCTTTTAATTCAGTTTATGTATAATCTTAAAATGAAGCAATTTAAAAACAGGTGAGAGCTTAGCAAACTGCATTCTTGCACCTTTCAAGAGACCTCTTGCAGTAACACTCAGTCAGCAATGCAAGGTCAGAGCAAGATGACATAAAACCCAAAAGAAAGATCTCTGGATCTCAGCTAGTTTTTTAATTATCTATTGTTACATAACAATATTTAGTGGCTTAAAATACTTCTCCCTTAATATCCCAAGTCTGAATCTCTGCTATAAAGCACAAAGTAGATAACATCATCTCATCATCCCTGGGCTCAGAGCTTATCCTGTACAAACATGCCTGCTTGGAACTCCCCATTCTGTTATAGACTCCAGTCTATAGGATGCAACTAATTCACCTCAATTTCCTTCATTTGTAAAAGCTGAGATAATATTTACCTCATTTAAATGAGGTTCTATTTGTAAAATACATAGTACAGTACCCAGTATAGGACAGGTACTCAATAAATGGTAGTTATTGTTATCATTATTATTATCTACAATTCAATTGTGAGCAATTGGGCTGGCACATACCTGAAGCCCAATCAGTTTTCTGTTCATTTTTAAAGTTATTAACTCAGTCTCATATATCTGAAGGATTCTCGACTCCCCAGAAGGTCCTAGAAAAAGCCTGGTCATTGCTGTTTTCCATTTTCCAATGTTTAAACAGAAATATCACACTACTAGTAGTCCCTGGATGGTGCCAATGGTTAATGCACCCAGCTGCTAACCAAAAAGGTTGGAGGTTTGATAATACTGGGGAAACCAGCACAACTTGTACAAGGCAAGGTCACGGAAGCTCCATAAACACATCTAAACTCCCTAAGGGACCAAATTGCTGGGCTGAGGGCTGTGGGGACCATGGTCTCAGAGAACATCTAGCTCAATTGGCATAACATAGTTTCTCAAGAAAATGTTCTACATTCTAGTTTGATGATAGCGTCTGGGGTCTTAAAAGCCTGTATGCAGCCATCTAAGATACTCCACTGGTCTCAGCCCTTCGAGAGCAAGGGAGAATGAAGAAAACTAAAGATACAAGGAAAAGTTTAGTCCAAAGGACTAAGTGGACCACAACTACCACGGCCTCTACCAGACTGAGTGTAGTACAACTAGATGGTGCCCGACTACCACCACTGATTACTCTAACAGGGATCATAGCAGAGGGTCCTAGACAGAGCTGGAGGAAAATGTAGAACAAAATTTTAATCCACAAAAAAAAGGCCAGACTTACTGGCCTGACAGAGACTGAAGTAACCCCAAGAGTATGGACCCCGGACACCCTTTTAGCTCAGTAATGAAGTCACTCCTTAGGTTCACCCTTTAGCAGAAACGACACTAAAGGGGCACACCAGCCCAGGGGCAAGGACTAGAAGGCAGGAAGGGACAGGAAAGCTGGTAAAAGGGAACCCAAGGTCAAGAAGGGAGAGTGTTGACATATTGTGGGGTTGTTAACCAATGTCATAAAACAATATTTGTACTAGCTGTTTAATGAGAAGCTAATTTGTTCTATAAACCTTCATCTAAAGTACAAGTAAAAAAAATAACAACAACAACAAAAAGGTTTGAGATCACCCAGAGGCACCTTGGAAGAAAAGACTGGTGATCTGCTTCTGAAAAACACACTATGGAGTACTATGGAGTACTCTGCTCTGACACACATAGGTAGCTATGAGTCAGGATTAATTTATCAGCAACTGGTTTGGTTTAGCATTCTTAGAGTCAGAATAACAGGTCAAGTATCAGGTAAGGATGTCCTTGTTTGCATGAGGTCATTGGTGTTTTTGTCTGCTTTATCTTCCCGTTTTCTTAATCTTTTGTCATTCTTCTTTCCCCCTTCTCCATAAACCCGGGTTCTCCTTCCTCTAATCTTATGCTGTTCACCTAGGTGGTGATTTTTCCACTTTCTCTATTCCTATAACTCCATGTTGCTAGTGGGTAACTGCTGTTAGTAATGACAATTTTTAGACTACCCGTGCCTCATTTTATCATCTTACTTTTCTTAATGTTATTGTAGTGATTGCTAATCACATTTTATAGTCACAGCACGAAATCCTTTTCATTCAGCTAAATTTGCATTAGTGCACAGTTGAAGCATCCTGAATCTGAAAAGCCTGCTGTGTTTGTCCTAGGAGAGTGTTTTCCTCAGAACATTGGTTTGCTCAAATCACAGGCTCCTGCTTATCTTCCTGTTAAAATACTTCTTGTTTCACCATGCTGATATGTTAGATACCACCCCACAGGTGAAGAGAGCATGTGGTACGTATTTGTTGCCTTTCCCTGACCATTGATTAATCCCTTCAGGATCACTACAGCACCATCGTGAATTCACTGGGTCATTTCACTGCATTCATGTCTTATAAGAAGATAGTTTTCTAAGTCTCTCAACTGTTCTGTAGCCCCTTTTTCTTTATTTCATCCCAACGAAGAGGCAATTAATAAGCAATTAACTTCAGTTATGTCACTTAGCTGACATAAACATCTAGTGGCAGATTTGATGACATAAAATAAGTCCTCTTAATTCCTCATATAGGGCTCAACAAACCATTCAGAAAAAGATACAGGACTTTGTCATCTCTGTCAGAGGAAAGCTTCATTAACCTAAAAAGAATGGGATATAGCAGTTATCTGAGAAAATTCTGAGTTCTTCTTTTCTTGTTAAAGAGGATTAGTAAATCTGACACAGGAATTTTTAGGAATATGTAATTATCCCAACCCATTGCCGTCAAGTCAATTCCAACTCATAGCAACCCTACAGGACAGAGTAGAACTGCCCCCACAGAGTTTCCAAGGCTGTAAATCTTTACAGAAGCAGACCACCACATGTTTCTTCCATGGAGTAGCTGGTGGGTTCAAACCACCAACCTTTCAGTTAGCACCCAAGCACTTAACCACTATACCACCAGGGCATAATTATCAAAATGGACTCCTATCTATGACATCATAGGTCCCTGGGTGGTACAAATGGTTTGCACTTGGCTAATAACTGAAAGGTTGGAGTTTTGAACTCACCCAGTGAAATAGTGGAAGAAAGGCACAGTGATCTACTTCTAAAGATTACAGCCAAGAAAACCCTATGGAGCTCAGTTCTACTCTGTAACACATGGGGTCACCATGAGTCTGAAAAGATTTGATGACAGTGGGTTTGGTTTCTTGGTTTTTATCTATGACATCATAGTTTAAAACACTGAAGAAACTACATGGCTTTAGGGCCTTAACAAAAACTTAGGGTGTTTATAGACTATGATATACATGTGAATGGGTTTCAAAAATTGAAGAGTGTAAGAAGTTATGTGATCTGCCCTTCACTGGAATTCGTTCTGGTAAAATACAAAAGTAAAGATCAGTTTCTAATGTTTCTTCCAGCTTGGATATAGTGTTATTTGGTCCAATCATATTCCTACAAAGATATTTTTAATGATAAGCCCTTAAGGAAAAAAAAAAAACAAAACTTTAAATTGCCTACATATTTAAGTGAAGTATTCAAAAAAGAATTCTAAACAGGCCCATTTGCTCTATTGAGCACTTTAATGGGTTTGGATAGGCCAAGTTGTTTCTCAAGTTTGGCAGCAGGGGATATAAAGAGCTACTCTGCCTCAAAGAATGAGAGAAATTAAAGTTTTGCTCTTTAGAGGACAGAAAAGTGAGAGGATTAAGAAAAGTACAGGAGGTTGACATTAAGTTGTTTTCTGTTTACTATATTATGAATCCCTGCATATTACCAACCTTCAGTCATCTGTACATATATATGACTCTGTAAATGTTTTTAATGGCCTTCAAGGAAAGAGACCAAAGCACAATTGGGTTAATATGACATGAAACATGGGCAATACGAGCATAATGGTGCATGATACATAAACAAGACTAAGTAAATGGAAGCAGGGGTCAAGATCTAGAAATGACTATGAGATAATAAGGCCCCAGGGAATTCACATAAATCTTGAGGAAAATTTCGGACATCTACAATCCACAGGATGATGTGTTACATTAATCTCAACCAAGAAACCCATCCGAGTTAGACAAGTTCTGCTTCAGCAGTTTCATTAAAAAAAAAAAAAAAGTATTGTTCATAATCTGAAATGCTACTCTTAGATTGAGTTCTGAAAATAATAAGACCCATACACATAAGATAATGTCAACATAGCATTAACCCACCTTCTTTATCTTTTTAACTCTGAAGTTTAGTAACTGTTGGAAAACCCTTAAAGAAAATACACTCCCCCAGACTACAACATATTAAGCATTTGGGTACATTAAGGGATAATTTTATCCATCACATTTGAAACCTCAACTTGTCTTGGTCATCTTTTTACTTGTTCTTGCTGAGTTTCTGTATCTACTCCCTTAAGAAACTTGAAGCCACAAGATTTATTTTCTTAAACTTCTTTCTCACCCCTGAAAATACACCTGCACCTGCACAGACCTAATTTAATCTCAGAGGATGAGATGTCTGTCATTACGTGTATGCCTAGTTCCTCTAGCTATGCTTTTGATACCAGTTCCTCTCAACTTTCAGACCTTGCTACTTTCTCTATTTCTACCATGTTCAAACTTTCCTCCTCTCCTAGCAACATGATCTCAAACTATAAGCAATCTTGAGTCTCCTCCTATCCTAAAAAGTAAACTCCCTTAACTTATATTTCTCCTCATACCTTCTTATAAGTATATTCTCTGTCTTTGCTTTGTCACAGCACACATATTCTTAATTCAATAAACATTTCTTTAGCAACTACTATGTGTCAGGCACTACACTATGCAAACCATTATAAATTGTTTCTGCTCATGCCATTCCACTGCAGTGGTACTCAGAGATTACTACAGACCTCCTAATTGCCAAATCCAATGAATATGTTTTGATATTTATGTTTCTTGACCTCTCTCCAGCATTTCATAATTTTATTCACTATCACCTTTTTGAAGTACTCTACTCTCTTGTCATGGGATAGCTCATTCTCTTCTTTTACTTCTTTGACAGTTTCTTCTTTATATTTTCTTAGTGGAAAAGGCTACAAAGAAGGGTACAGTGAGAATTACTATGGGGAAAATTATTCTGCCACATTTCCCTGTGGCAAAAAGTAGTAGGACTCTAATCTACGTATAACTTCTCAAGGGTACAAACTTAGACTCAGCAGATACATCACTACATTGTAAGCTTTTTCAGAGCATACATTCCTGTGTCTTCACATTATTCCTGGCACTTTGAAGAGTGTCCAGCACAAAATAGGAAGTCAGTAAATATTTTTATAATAGCTTTATTGAGAAATAATTCACATACCTTAAAATTCACTCTTTTAAAGTGTATGATTCATTAATTATCAGTTGTAGAATCATCACCATCATTTACATTTTCATCACCTCGGAAAGAAACACTGATTCCCAAAGCCAACTCTTCAGACAGGGATTGGACTAGACTATAAGATAGAAATTGATACTGGTGAGGAGTGAGCTTCTTGCCTCAAGTAGATACATGAGACTATGTGGGCAGCTCCCGTCTGGAGGAGAGATGAGAAGGCGGAGGGGGAGAGAGGCTGGCTGGCTGAATGGACACGGGGAAAACAGGGTGGAGAGAGCGAGTGTGCTGTCTAATTAAGGGGAGAGCAACTAGGAGTACATAGCAAGGTGTATATAAATTTTTGTATGAGAGACTGACTTGCTTTATAAACTTTCACTTAAAGCACAATAAAAAAAGAAAAGAAAAGAAACACTGTACCCATTTCTCCATTTCCTCCCTTCCCCTAGGCCCTGGAACCCACTAATCTACTGTCTGTTTCTATGCATTTGTCTATTCTGAACATTTTTTATAAATGGAATCATACAATGTATGGCATTTTCTGCCTGGCTTCTTTTCCTTAGCACAATGTTTTAAAATTTCATCCATGTTATAGCATGTATGAGCACTTTATTCCTTTTCAGGGCAGGATAATATTTCATTTTACGGATATACCACATTTTGTTTATCTGTTCATCAGCTGACAGATACTTGGGTTGTTTCCATGTTTCCACTATTATGAAAATACTGCTATGAAATTCACGTATGAGATCTTCGTGGCTGTATGTTTTTAATTCTCTTGGGCATACACCTATGGTTGAATCACTGGATCATATGTTTAACACTCTGAGGAACTTCCAGACTATTTTCCAACATGTCTGCACCATTTTACAATCCCACCAGCAATGAAGGAGAGTTCCAATTTCTCCACATCCTCACCATCATTTGTTATTGTCCATCTTTTTTTATTTTTAGCTATCCTAGGAGTCCCTGGGTGGCAAAAATGGTTAAGCACTTGATTATTAGCTGAAAGGCTGGCGGTTCGAACCCACCCAGAGGTCCCTGGAAGACAAGCCTGGTGATCTGCTTCTGAAAGGTCACAGCCCTGAAAACCTTATGGAGCAATTCTACTCTGCACACATGGGGTCACCATGAGTCAGAATCAACTCCATGGCAACTAACAACAAGAACAAAGTCAGTGTAAAATGGTATCTCATTATGGTTGTGATTTGCATTTCCCCAATGGATAATGATGTTATCCATCTGGCATTTTTTCATATGCGTATTGGCCATTTGTATAGTCGATAAATATTTAATGAATGAATGTATATAATAATAGACACTGTGATAGGCTCTTAAGGACACCATTCATAGTTATTCAGTTACTATCTAATTACAACAAATGACCTTAAGGATAGGGAGTGTTTTATGATCAGGTGATTGCATACTCAAACATTTCACTTAGTTAATGCAACTGATGACCACGGTTGATTTTCCTTTCTCAGTATTGACAGCTGATTTAGAAATTATCAGAGATGATTATTGCTCTTATTCTAAACCATTTAAAGCAAATGGAGAGAGAAGGAGAAAAATACAGAAAAAACCCCAGCAATTATTAGAGAAATGACGCAGCAGTTTGATAGGGAAGGCCTGAAGTGAAGTGACAAGACATGAACAATTTAGCATACTGCAGAATGCTTTCCTTCATAGCATCACATACAGAAAAGATCAAGGAGTCATCTTTTTTTCTGTATCACTCTGAATATCTAGAAAAGATATTGAACAACTTGCCTCCAAACTCAATCCAATGTTAGTTGTTCTTGACTAAGTACTTTTGAACTGAGCCCACACTTAAAGATGATTTTTTCCTCTTCCTAAGTGAAAATTTTATATCCATGTGTTTCTTGTACTGCATCCCTGCTAAAACCAAAAAAAAAAAGCCCACTGCTTTTTTTTTTTTTTTTTTTTATAGGTTGAGTCGATTCAAACTGCCCCACAGGGTTTCTAGGGAGCAGCTGGTGGATTTGAACTGCCAGCCTTTTGGTTAGCAGTGAGCTCTTAGCCAATGAGCCACCAGTGCTCCGTATCCCTGCTAGAGATAAAGTTTCAATTCTAGAGTTTTTTCTCTTTAAGATTCATTATTAGGTGTCCCCTAAACATTCATTTTTCGAGGAGAAATTATCTAAATTAATTTTATTTAATTGTTCTACTGTACAGAGAGGAATATTAGAACAATGTTTTGAGTGGATCAGAGATCACACTACATAAAGGTAGAACTCTGGAAGACCTATAATACCACGGAAAGAGTGAACTGGGTGGTGGGGGAGAGGGAAGAAAGAATCATCACCCTGTTGTAGTAAAACAGATGACCTGTCTCAGAACTGACTCCAGGTAGAAGTTTAAAAAAAATCTCCCCACAAAATTGGGGCCATTATGTGATTTTCACAAGGTTTGGGAGGCTAAATCTACTCTACTGGAATGTTGAAATGTAAGTGAAGTTGAGTGTGTTGTGTTTCTAGGCTTCTAGAATAAGAAAACACAAACTCTCCCTGGAAGAGCATACTCTTAACACTAGCCTCAAGAAATTCCTACAGATAGAGATCCAAGAATCATTTGACAAACAATAAAAAGAACCGCAGATACAAAAGGAAACAAGCCAACAGAAACAAGAGTAAACAACATCCTGGAGAATCACATCCTGACAGATTGTAGATATTGAAATTATCAGATAAAAATATAAAATAACTATGTTTAACATGTTTCAAAATATAACAGGGAGTGAAAAACATGAGCAAGGAGAAAAGGACAATTAAAATCGACCAGGAAGATTTGAAAACTAACCACTTGGAGCTTCTGAAAATGAAAATGTAATAAATGAATTTTAAAGCTCAACTGAAGGGTTAAAAGGCATATTAGATACAGCTGATGAGAATTCATGAATGGATTACAGAACTACAAAAATATTGAAATTGTATCTTAGAGACACAAAGAGGTGTAAAATATTAAGAGATTTGAGACTCAAAGTATAAATGAGCCAGTATATTCAGAAGGAGGTACCTCAAATACGGAAAAGTAATATTTGAGGAAATAATGGCTAACAATTTTCTAAAATTGATAAAAGACATTGTCACACTCAAGATGTCCAAAAAATCCCAAACAGTATAAATAAAAAGAAATCCAGACCTGAACACACAGAGTAAAGCTGCAGAACAAAGACAAGAAGAACATCTTAAAAGTAAGTAGAAAGAAAAGAGTGATTATCCACAAAAGAGATAATTAAATTGACTGCTAATTTCTTAATAACAACAATGGGAGCAGAAGTTAATGGAATATTGTACAATTGTACACTTAATGAAATGATCATCTTAGAATGAAAATGAAACAAATAATATATTATCAGATTTAAAAAATGAGAGATTTATCACCAACAGATGCTTATTGGGGGAACACCTAATGAATGGGCTTCAAGAGGAAGGTAAATGATCTCAGCAGGAAGTGTTGAGATGCAAGAAGGTATATGGGGACTTCAAGAAAATTAGGTGTACATATATTTGATTTTTCCAGCAGGTTAAAAATCTTTTGTCACTAATAACTTAGTATGCTTTCTTGGCAATATATATCTTTAAAAACGATTTTTAAAAATGTCGCTAGATGGGATGAATTTTATATTTCTGTGGCCCAAGAGACTTGCTTTTGGCTAACAAATACATTTCTAGGACAGCTTGCTCCATCTAAATCAGAAAACTGAGAAAAGAAGCGGTCAGATCAGCAGGAAGAGCAAATGCTGCAAATGGAAGAAAACACAGACAGATGGTTGAATCTGTGTTAGATCACACTGAACCACTGTGAAGGCAAGTAAGGACATTAATAGTTCAGAGAGCATTTACATGGTGAAACGAGAGAAAATGATTCAATATTTGCAGATGACTTTCCTTATAATCTATATACAAGAACCACGGGTGTACATGTATGAGGTTGTTGTCCTGGAGTAAATGAAAAGATTTGGCATTTTCCCCTAAACCCATCTTGGTGTTGCATATGTACAGAAAGAGTCCTCAGGGGACTATTTATCCTATGGCTATTTTTGTTTGATGGCTTTTTCCATTGATGCAAAGCTGGGAGATATTAGAAAAGAATTGGAGAGATTTGTTTCCTAAAAAGCCAGGTTAGAAGCCTCATTATTTCAGTTAATGCCAGATGTCCTTCAATAACTGTCATTGAGGAATGTGACAGTTTTGCCCTTCAAAGCAATAGTTTCTCCCCTCCATACCCTAAATAAAAAATTAACTTTTCTTGTTTCAGCATCCTTTTCCCCAATCTCCAGGGTCAAAAGTACTGTTCTTAGCTATATTTACCTCAGCTAGATACTAAGAGAACCCAATACTTTATAACTATTTATAGTATTACTAATTCATAGCTCTTCCAAGGTTGCATTTTTAAACAAATTCTTACCAGAATGAAACACTAATTGGTAAAATGTTCAGCAACATGGAAAATTTCTGAACATCTACTATATCAAGGTGGCATGTTAACCCATTTAGGAAAGGACATTTTTTAAAATAACTGGCTAGCAATTTGTAGGAAAAGTTAACTCAAATCCCTAACTCAACCATAAGAAAAAAACAAACAGTTGCTGTCAAGGCAATTCCAACTCATGGCAACGCCATGTGTGTCAGAGTAGAACTGTTCCATAGAGATTTCAATAGCTGGTTTTTTCAGAAGTAGACCACTCCTACAAAATAAAAAAATTTAGATTAATGTACAGTTAAAAGTAAAAGTGTAAAAATTCAGAAGAAAATACAATAGGAGAATGTTTTTATTATTCTTGGTATAGGAAAGCCTTTCTTAGTATGTGTCTTAAGTTACCTGGTGTTGCCATAACAAAAAATACCAATGGGTGAATTTAAAGAACAGAAATTAATTTTCTTACAGTTCTGGAGACTAAGTCCAAACCAGGGTCTCAGCTGTGTCAATTCTTTCTGTGGACCTCTCTCAAGTTTCTGGTGACGGCCGACAATCTTTGGCCTTCCTTTGCTGTTTATAGATACATCTGTGGCATCTTCTCCTGTGTGCCTCTGTATCTATTTTGCTTAATTAAAAAAAAGACACCGCTCAGAAGTGACCAGGTTTAGGACCCACCCTACTCTAGTATGGCCTAATTAACATAACAAAAGAAAATCCCTATTTCCAAACATGGTCATGTTAATAGGTACATTTCTTTTGAGGGGACACAACTCAATCCATAACAGTATGAAACAAAACAGTAAAGTTAAAGAAAATATTAAAAATTTAACTACAGAAAAACTTAAATATCTGTACAATGAAAGATACAAAATAAAAAATATAAATGAAAAACGTAGAAAGTATTTGCAACATACATAATAGGCAAGTAAAGCCCAGAGCACATGCTCTGGAACTAGACTGATTAGGTTCAAAACCTAATTATACCACATTCTAGTCTTTTGGCCTTAGGCAAATTACTTAATGTCTTTGGGCCTTAATTTCTTCGCCTATATATAAAAGAGTCCCTGAGTCAAAACGATGGCACCTAACAACAAACAACATATTTAAAATGGAGATAACAGAATCTACTTTCTTGAGTAGGCAGGGAACTATTATTATTGCCCTTAACATGTAAAGAGTTATACAAATCAATAAGAAAAAATGCAAACAATCCACTAAATGCTTAACAGCAATAAAAAGCTACCTACCTTTTTCATTTTATTTTCAGCTACTCCCTGGCACAAACTCAATATATCAGTCAAATTGTCCTAGTCCATATTCTCCTTAAATTCGCTTTTTACTTCTTGATCCATACCTTTGCTGTCACTATTATCTCAGACTAAAAATTCCCCATCCAGACTCTTCAAGTGAAAATATTATCCATATTTTAAATCTTAACTCAAATCCTGCCTTTTCTATGAAGTATTGCTGATTAGTTAGCCAAAACAGCAGTCTCTCTCTCTCCTTCTCTCGCTCTGAATTTCTAAGTTGCCAACAATACTAGTTTCTGTTGTTAGATGCCATCAAGTCAGCTCCAACTCATACCGACCTTATGTACAACAGAACAAAACAGTGCCTAGTCCTGTGCTATCCTCACAATCGTTCTGTTTCAGACCATTGTTGCAGCCATTGTGTCAGTCCATCTTGTTGAGGGTACTCTCTTTCACTGACCCTCCACTTTACCAAGCATGGTGTCTTTCTCCAGGGGTTGATCCCTCCTGATAACACATCCAAAGCAAGCAAGACAAAGTCTTGACATCCTTACTTTTAAGGAGCATTCTGGCTATACTGCTTCCAAGACAGACTTGTTCCTTCTGGTAGTACATGGTATATTCAATATTCTTTGTCAACACAATAACTCAAATGACCCAATTCTTCATCTGTCTTCCTTTTTCATTGTCCGTCTTTGGGTTAGGCTCAAAGTGACATCTTCATTTTTCAACACTTTAAAGAGGTCTTTTGCAGCAGATTTGCCCAATACAGTACGTTGATTTCTTCACTGCTGTTTCCATGGGCATTGATTGTGGGTTCAAGTAAAATAAAATCCTTGACAACTTCAAAATTTTCTCTGTTTAACATGATGTTGCTTACTGGTCCAGGTGTGAGAATTTACATATTATCAAACTTTGTTTTGTCATTTCAGTGTGATATGTATACATGTTTTATCTCCTAAAGAAAACTGTGAGTTTTCACAGGCAAGAATCACATCTTCTACACCCCCACAGTGCATTGTATAAATGTTTAATTTTTTTTTTATTTCATGAAACATTAATCTACCCCAGGGCCATCAATGAAAATGTGGAATTCCCACCCTCATAGTCCATCCACACTCCCCACCCTACCCTCACATACACTGCGAAAGGTAAACTTTGCCCGAATGGCATATGACTCCTCTCTTTGTTTATACTTAACAACAATAAACACATGAGACATAATCTTAGGTATATATTTTTAAAGGCTGCTGTATGGAGAATCAGGCTGCAGAGTGGAAGAATTAAGGAGGCTATTTCAGTCATCCAGGTGAAAGATGATGGTAGCATGGACAGAATGGTAGCAGAGGAGAAACTGATAAGGGATCAGTTTCTGGAGACATTTTGAAGGTAGGGGCAACAGGCTTGCCTGCAGACTGGATGTAGTATGTAAGTGTCCAGGATGATGCGAAGTCCCAGAATGTTGCTGTGTAGCTGAGCCCAGAGAGCGACCAGTCCAGATTAGAACTGGAGAATGGAGGGATGACGTGCACAGGTCTCCAAATGGGATGGGCAGAATATCTCAGAGCTGGATATCTGTAAATTACATTAGTAGGCATATAACGGATCTAGTGGAACATGTCAAGAAAGAATACATGCATACAAAATGAATTGAACAAATCAGGCAATTATTAATCCAGGAAACACAACAATAAGTATGTAAGAGCAGATGTACATGCATAGATTTACCTCAGCTCTCCGGGAAACAATATTTTTATGGTTTTAGTAATGTAAACATAGTAATGTAATGTAAACATAGACTACTGATTTAACAAAAAGTTATGATATAACTCTGTTGGAAAGATGTGGGGAAGGAAAAAGATACAAATAACTAAACAAACCCTCATTTACTCTACTAGGAAGTCAACAGATGAAGTATAAAATTGTCAAATCAGGAAATAGGATCAAAAACATACTACTTAGAAATGGGTGTAAGTAAAAAGGAAACAGCTAAAAATAGTTGAACTTTAACACAAGTAAGAATAACAGTTTCTTCGGTCCCATCCCCAGAAATTATGATTCAGTACGTCAGCATGGAGTCCATGAAAGTGTATTTCTAAGACACTCACAGGTGAGCCAACACTACTGATCTGAGGTCAAAACTTTGAGACGTACTGTAGGAAGTAGAACTAGAGAGTTAGAAGTGGTGGGACATAATACAGTTGTTTTTTTATTATAATTATTTTAGAACAGTGGTTCGCAAACTTGGCCACTCATTGGAATCACTCGGGGAGCTTTGAAAACTAAGTAACACCTGGATCCCATCCCCAAACATTGTGATGTAATTGATCAGAGGTAAATCCTGCTATTGGTAGTTTTAAAAGCTCCCTAGGTAATTTTAATCTGCAACTACTTAACTATGTGCATAAAATACTTTAATTACTTTTTAATACAAAAGTAATTCTCTATATAGTCATCATGGAAGTGGGAAGAATGCAAGACTAAGAGTCAGAAGACATGGGATCATGTCTGGGATGATCCTCTGCTGTATGTCCTTGGGAAAGTCACCTAATCTTTCTGGGTCTCAGTCTCCTCACATGTAAAATTAGGATGTTGGACTAGTTATTCTTAAATGTTCTTTCCAACTCCATATTTTTATGAGTAATAATTGTTATGATCTATGCTATAAAATTTGAAATATGGAATTTAAAAAGCAAAAATTACTTATATAACATGGAGAGTGATTATTATATTTATGGAACTATATCATATTTTATTATTTCCTTTTAACTAATATTACTGTTCATATATACACGCTACCCTCCCCACCCCATTATCTATTTATTGTACTCAGTACTATAATCAATTTACCCGAGGAAGTAAAGATGAAAACAGTTGAAAGGAATTTACACTTGATGGCAGAGCAGTTTATCGTCATTTCTTCAAACCAATATTTGTTATATCGCATTCAAGAAGCTAACAAAATAGCCCTCCCTTGGGTTCTTTGAGTTGTTTTTCCAGTAGGGATTGTGAGCTGATCAGTTCCTTCTATTGGCCCCATGCTGCCTTCTACAAGCATCACGTGCCCCTGGCTAATTTTGAGGGGGCAGTGTGTGTTTATAAATTCAAGCAAAACAAAGTAACTGATTGGAGTGAGAGTTTAGCTCTCTAGTGACTCATTACTGAAAGGTCTTACCCTGATTATCCCAGAGGCTTGGAGTGATTGTGCTGTCAATTCACAATCATGAATACTAACAAAGGGAGATTTAGGGATGAGGATTGATACGGATAATCCAAGGGATTTTATATTGACCTTAGAACTCACTATACTTTTTTTATACATAGAGAACTTCCAAGTTGCCCTCTTAATTATATTTTCTTTAGAATAATATAAAAATCAGGTTTCATTTCTTGAATCAGTAGAGATAACTGGTATTATGTAGGTGGAAAAGAGAAACTGGTCTGAAATAAAAATCGGTTGCCCATAATTACAGATGGATTATCAAGAGTAAGCTGTTCAGAAGTAAATATATTCATGTGCACATGTGTTTGCCTGTACCTTTAACCTCCTGCCTTATAAGACACTTTTTTGCCCAGATGGAAATCAGAAGCCATATTAATCTCAGACTGAAACAAAAGGTGAATTCTAAAATGGAATGAGGTCGGAGCCATGTGGCATGATTTTGCAGGTAGTTAAAAATGAGCTGAAAATTCACCATCTGGTGGGAGTCATTTTAGGGAAGCAGCTACCTTCTGTCACGCAAAAGTAGAATAAAGCTTGTTGAGCTATTTATTCTTAGGTGATTGTAGTCCTGTTTTGCTCCTCCACTGATACGCCTCTACTGAAATTTGCCCATTTTACAATCTCACACTTTCAAAATGGATGTTCTTAGCTAAAAAAAAAACAACACTGGTCTAATTTCATAAACTAATTTGTGCTAATTGAAAAATTGTAGGAGACAGTCCCTTCTCCCAACACCTAAATTTGTCATATCTTTCCAGGTAAAAGACGAACATGCTATCAAAAGTTAGACCCTTCTTGTCCATTGTTGTTGTTAGTTGCCGTCGAGTCAGATCCAACTCATGGCAACCGTTACATTGCAGACCAGAACACTGCCTAGTCCTGGGCCATCTTCATGACCTGTGGTAAACTGGAGTCCATTGTTGTGGCTATTTTGTCAATTCATCTTATTGAGAGTTTTCCTCATTTTCACTGACCCTCTACTTTACCAAACATGATGTTCTTTTCTAGGAATTGGGCTAGTTGATATACACGTGGCATACTGCATAATTTTACATTTTTAGGTTGTTCTGTGTTCCTTGATGTTCCTTGACATTCATATAGGATTAAACTTGCAACACCAAAACTAAACTATGTCATTTACAACTTGAGTGAAGTAGTTACATTGTTTTTTATTATTCAGAATAGATATAATACTGCATATATTTATTCATTTTTTATTTATACTCTGGCTCCTTCCACAAAGGATTTGAGTGATTATGTATAATTTTAGCATCTACATCTAAGAGTCAATAATTGTATTAAGCAAAGCTATTATTTTGCCATGCATGATTCTATTTTAAAGTTCCACCATATTGCCAAAAAAAGGAAACGATATTGCTTAAAAAAAAGGCAACTTCAATGTGTTAATAACCTTTCAAGACCTAATTATTTTCTGCTTTGAATTTTTCATCGATACCACGTTTTCAGTAGTGGAATACATGCCGAGTCATTCAGTGTATTTAAATTTTTGGCTGGTAATCTTGAGAAGCATTATGTGAACATACACAAAAATACATGATTTGTGGGAGCCTGCCTGGTCCACTGGTCTTGGATAACAGGCTTTATTGAGGGACGACTTCCATTTGGGTATATGGCACACCTCTGGTTTTGCCTAATACCTCAGATATTTTGCATCAACGAACATTGCTTTTGCCTTTCACCTCTACACAAGTCCCCACTGGAAGGAAGCAAATACTTTCAGTGGGAAAATTATACTCCCAAAGAACTCCAGAGGCATAACAAGTGGATGGGATACCATATGTTCCACAAGTCACGAAAGTCTGCTGACAGGTAATTTAAACAACAGTATAAATTAGGTTAATAAATATTTGATGAAGAAGTTGGCTTGCAAAACTTAATTGCAGGAAACATTTTTTAGGTTGGCACATTGCTTGATATGTAGAGGGTTAATTTTCACATAACTAGAAAAGGACATCATGGTTGGTAAAGCAGAGGGTCAATGAAAATGAGGGAAACCCTCAATGAGATGGATTGACACAACAGCCACAACAATGGCGCAGGACCAGGCAACATTTTGTTCTGCTAAGCATAAGGTTGCCACCTTGCCAGCAATTAAAGACATCTGAAAATATTAATTACGTGAAAGAGCAGTGAAGGAGCAAAGTGGAGGATCCATGGAGGATTTATCTCTCCCTTCCCCACCAGTGCATAATTTTCATCAATCCCCAATCTCCCTAAAGAACCATACAATCTTAGTAAAAATGTTTCCTATATAAACCTTGTATTAGCACCTTCTTCTAGTCAGATTTTCTCTCTAGTCCCTTTTTACGTAGAAATTCTGGAGCCACCACCAGCAATCTGCAAAATCATAGGTTTGAACGTGACCCACATCGGTTCAAATAAATTGCTACTTGCTGCTGAATATCTGTTTTCAAAAAGTAACTAAAAGAAGGAAAGTATTTTAAAGTTTAAAAAAATAAAATAGAATTCTGGCAGTTAAATTGGAGTGGGGTGTGGAAAATACATATTAAAATATTTGTTACAGAACAATATAAGTTTGAAGGAGAGACATACACTGAATGCAGATTCAAAATCAGCACTGAAATAGGTCTAATATGCTACCTTCAATCATCAAGGTCTGCCAATTTAACCTCCTAAATATTTTGTTAATTCTTATCCTTCTGCTTTTGAAACTCAGGCCCTCATTTTTGATCCTCTGGATAACAATCTCCTAACTAGGTTCTCTGCCATCAGTTCTGTGCTCCTACTATTGTCTCTCACACTACTGCCAGAGAATTCTGAAATGCTACCGGTATGTTCTAAAATGCAAGCCTGTCCATGCCACACCACTGACCTATTTAAAACGCTTAACAGTTTTATGGAGATTTGTGCATTACCTCCAGCAGCGAGCTTCTCAGAACTTTAGTCCCAAAAGTGATCATTGATAAACGTTTCATGGTGAGAAACCGTATGTTATTGTTGTTCTTAGGTGCCATACACTCATAGTGACTGTACTTAAAACAGAAGGAAACACTGCCCAGTCTTACACCATCCTCACAACTTTCGCAATGTTTCAGCCCATTGTTGCAGTCACTGTGTCAATCCATCTCATTAAGGATCTTCCTTCTTTTTGCTGACCCTCTACTTTACCAAGCATGATGTCCTTCTACAGGGACTGGTCCCTCCTGATAACATGTCCAAAGTACGTGAAACAGTCTTGCCATTCTCTCTTCTAAGGAGTATTCTGGTTATACTTCTTCCAAGACAGGCTTGTTCATTCTTCTAGCAGTCCATGGTATATCAACATTCTTGCCAACATCATAATTCAAAGGCATCAATTCTTTTTTAATTTTCATTGCGCTTTAAGTGAAAGTTTACAAATCAAGTCTCTCATACAAAAATTTATGTACACCTTGCTATATCATCCTAGTTGCTCTCCCCCTAATGAGACAGAGCACTCCTTCTCTCCACTCTCTATTTCAGTGTCCATTCAGGCAGCTCCTGTCCCTCCTCTGCCTTCTCATCTCCCCTCCAGACAGGAGCCGCCCACATAGTCTCATGTGTCTACTTAATCCAAGAAGCCCAGTCCTCACCAGTATTATTTTCTATCTTATAGTCCAGTCCACTCCCTGTCTGAAGAGTTGGCTTTGGGAATGGTTCCTGTCTTTGGGCGAACAGGTCTGGGGACCATGACCTCCGGTGTCCTTCTAGTCTCAGTCAGACCATTAAATCTGGTCTTTTTACATGAATTTGAGGTCTGCATTCCACTGCTCTCCTCCTTCAGGGGTTCCTGTTGTGTACCCTGTCAGGGCAGTGATTGGTTGCAGCCAGGCACCATCTAGTTCTTCTGGTCTCAGGATGATGTAGTCTCTGATTTATGTGGCCCTTTCTGTCCCTTGGCTCATAATTACCTTGTGTCCTTGGTGTTCTTCATTCTCCTTTGCTCCAGGTGGGTTGAGACCCATTGATGCATCGTAGATGGCTGCTTGCTAGCGTTTAAGACCCCAGATGCCACTCTCCAAAGTGGGATGCTGAATGTTTTCTTCATAGATTTTATTATGCCAATTGACCTAGGTGTCCCATGAAACCATGGTCCCCAAACCCCCACCCGGGCTATGCTGGCCTTCAAAGCATTTGGTTTATTCAGGAAATTGCTTTTGGTTTAGTGCAGTTGTGCTGACCTCTCCTGTATTATGTGTTGTCTTTCCCTTTACCTAAAATAGTTCTTGTGTACTAATTAGTGAATACCCCCTCCCTCCCTCCTTACTCTCGTACCCATCAAAGAATACTTTCTTCTCTGTTTCAACTCTCAAATTCTTATAATAGTGGTCTCATATAATATTTGTCCTTCTGCAACTTACTAAGTTCACTCAGCATAATGCCTTTCAGATTCCTCCATGTTGTGAAATGTTTCACCGACTCATCATTGTTCTTTATCGAAGCGTAGAATACCATTGTGTGAATATACCATAATTTATTTATCCATTCATCTGCTGATGGGCACCTTGGTTGCTTCCATCCTTTTGCTATCGTAAACAGTGCTGCAATGAACATGGGTGTGCATATATCTGTTCGTGTAAAGGCTCCTATTTCTCTAGGATATAGTCCAAGGAGTGGGATTGCTAGATTGTATGGTAGTTCCATTTCTAGCTTTTTAAGGAAAAAAGACATCAATTCTTCTTCAGTCTTCCTTATTCATTGTCCAGCTTTTGCAGGCATATGAGGCAATTAAAAATACCATGGCTTGGATCAGGTGCACCTTAGTCCTCAAAGTGACATCTTTGCTTTTTACACTTTAAAGGGGTCTTTTGCAGCAGATTTGCCCAACACATCATTAGATTTCTTTTTTTTTATATATAATCTTTATTGTGCTTTAAGTGAAAGTTTACAAATCAAGTCAGTCTCTCACACAAAACTTATATGCACCTTGCTACATACTCCCAATTACTCTCCCCCTAATAAGACAGCCCACTCTCTCCCTCCATTCTCTCTTTTCGTGTCCATTTCGCCAGCTTCTAACCCCCTCTACCATCTCATCTCCCCTCCAGGCAGGAGATGCCAACATAGTCTCAAGTGTCCACCTGATCCAAGAAGCTCATCCCTCACCAGCATCCCTCTCCAACCCATTGTCCAGTCCAATTCCTGTCTGAAGAGTTGGCTTCCTGGGCCAACAAAAGGTCTGGGGGGCCATGACCACCGGGGTCCTTATAGTCTCCGTCAGACCATTAAGTCTGGTCTTTTTATGAGAATTTGGGGTCTGCATCCCACTGCTCTCCTGCTCCCTCAGGGGTTCTCTGTTGTGTTCCCTGTGAGGGCAGTCATCGGTTATAGCTAGGTACCATCTAGTTCTTCTGGTCTCAGGATGATGTAGTCTCTGGTTCATGTGGCCCTTTCTGTCTCTTGGCCTCATAATTACCTTATGTCCTTGGTGTTCTTCATTCTCCTTTGATCCAAGTGGGTTGAGACCAATGATGCATCTTAGATGGCTGCTTGCTAGCGTTTAAGACCCCAGACGCCACTCTTCAAAGTGGGACGCAGAATGTTTTCTTAATAGATTCTATTATGCCAATTGACTTAGATGTCCCCTGAAACCATGGTCTCCAAACCCCTGCCCCTGCTACACTGGCCTTCGAAGCATTCAGTTTATTCAGGAAACTTCTTTGTCATTAGATTTCTTGACTGCTGCATCCATGGGTGTTGATTGTGGAGCCAAGAAAAATGAAAACCTTGACAAGTTCAGTATTTTCTCCATTTATCATGATGCTGCTTATTGTGAGGATTTTTGTTTTCTTTATGTTGAGGTAACCCATACTGAAGGCTGTAGTCTTTGATCTTCACCAGTAAGTGCTTCAAGTCCTCTTCACTGTCAGCAAGCAAGGTTGTGTCATACACATATCACAGACTGTTGATGAGTCTTCCTCCAGTCCTGATGCTGCATTCTTCTTCATATAGTCTAGCTTCTCAGATTATTTGCTCAGCATACAGACTGAAGTAATTATGGTGAGAGGATTCAACCCTGACACACAACTTTCCTGATTTTAAACCATGAAGTATCCCCTTGTTCTGTTTGAACAACTGCCTCTTGGTCTATGTACAGATTCCTCATGAGTATAATTGTTCTGGAATTCCCATTCTTCGAAATGTTATCCATAATTTATTATAATCCACACAGTTGAATGCCTTTGCAGAGTCAATGAAATGCAGGTAAATATCCTTCTGGTATTCTCTGCTTTCAGGCACGATCCATCTGACATCAGCAAAGATATCTCTCATTCCATGCCCTCCTCTGAATCCTGCTTGAATTTCTGGCAGTTCCCTGTTGATGTATGGCTGCAACCATTTTTGAATTAGTTTCAGCAAAATTTTACTTGCATGTACTATCAATAATATCGTTTGATAATTTCTGCATTCTGTTGGATTACTTTTCTTTGAAATGGGCAGAAATATGGATTTCTTGCAGTTGGTTGGCTAGGTAGCTGTCGTCCAAATTTCTTGGCATAAATGAGTGAGCGCATTCAGACACCATATACACAACCAATCAACCTGTTGCCATCAAGTTGATTCTAACTCATAGTGACCCTATAGGATGGAGTAGAACCGTCATATAGCGTTTCCAAGGAGCACCTGGAGGATTTGAACTGCTGACCTTTTGGTTAGCAGCTATAGCACTTAACCACTACACCCCCAGGGTTTCCGGGCACTGTATAGTTGTGCCTATTTTGGAAATTCACAATGCACATTAGTATATTTAATTCTCCAAGAGATCTTACATTGAAGGGGTCTGTTTAATCCAATTTTCCAAACTTGTTTTTCCCCTACAGAATCTCCTACCAGACAAAACCAAATCCATTGTCATCGAGTCAATTCTGACTCATAGTGACAGAAAAGAACTGTCCCACAGGGTTTCCAAAGAGCTGCTGGTGGATTTGAACTGCCAACCTTTTGGTTAGCAGCTGAATTAATATTCCATCCAGTATGTGGTAGGAAAGCTCCTGAACATGTCATAGAAGGTCCTCCATGATTTGGACTCTGCCTGACTCTTCAGCCATCATTTCCTTCCACTTATAATTTCCATTCTATGCTCTAGTACCACTGAAGCACTGGTTCTCAGCCCTTGGCCCTATCTCAAACTGCCGCTTCTTCCTTCTATCCTTCCCTGTGTAATTCTCTTTCATTCTTTAAGACTTGTGGGAAAAGTCACCTCCTTCAAAAAACCTTGCCTAACTCCTCCTCTGTATTTCCATAGCACTCCATGCTTGCCCATTTCATTACACTTCCCACATTGTTACTGAATGTAATTATCTATTTATGAATCTCTCTCCCCCACTAGACTGCCTTCTGAAGGCAGTGATTCTTATTTATCTTTGTATCTCCAATATGAGCACAATAATTGACATTTAAGAGGACCTGAAATGAAGTAAATAGTCCCTGGTCTATGTAGCAGGTACCCATAAATGAATCCCTTAAATGTTAGTTGAATCAGAAGCAGGTTTCCATCAACCATAAAGCACTTATTTGAAGGCGATCTTTGACTATATAATCAAACTTTCCAATGGTGATTGTGCATCTGATGCATTCAATGAATTGTTTATTCACTGTGCCTTCAGACATTAATGCCCTTTTTACTGCTCTGATAGCACAAACGATATTGTTGTTCTATAAATCTGAGCAGTTGAATCAGTCTTCCTTGGCTTTTCGTTGAGTTTCTTGTTAAACTAAATCTTACAGGTGCACGGAACTAAGTGGGCAAAGGAAAGAAGATGTGGTTAAGCATTCTCTGGATTGGTTCTTAAAGGATATAGTGAGGTAAATTAATGCTGACACAGAACCCACTGTCAAAACAGCTGCTAGTCTAAGGAAATGATCACAAGTAGCGTATGTTCTGGTTGGGGAAGAGCAGAGCATTTGAGATGGCTATGTTACATTTGATTTTTAAACAGCTAGGCTTTCAGAAGAGAAAAAGGGGAAATCTGGTGTCCGGGTCATTCCTAACTCCTCTCCTGGGAAATCAACTAAAGTTGTTGCTTTTAAGCTACCAGGAATCCTGACTAACAAATACTACTTCACTTGTTAAGGTTGATCATCCTCTTAAAATTGGAGGCTGGATGGATGTTTACTAAAAATAGTGCTAAAGTATCTTTGTTTTTGTTTTTCCTTTCAGTTCTGTTCCCTTTTACTTACCATATATCACTTATCATTTCTGTTACACTTTTGCAGACCAATTAAACCTCTACTTATCTGTGGCTTAGCGAGGATTGTGCATTTGGATTCTTTAGTATTTCCAGGTAAGTCAGCCTTTAGTTAAATATACTTTGCAATCTTTAATGAACTCCTTATACCATGAAATAGAGACATCTGCTATAAAACTCAACCCATGGCTGTTGAGTCAATTCCTACTCATGACGACCCCATGTGTTACAGAGTAGAACTGCTCCCTAGGGTTTTCTTGGCTGTAATCGCCAAGATCTTTCTTCCATAGCATGGCTGGGTGAGTTTGAACCACTAACCTTTAGGTTAACAGTAGAGTGAAGACCATTTGCACCACCTGATCTTTCACTATGAAGGGCACCTCAACTACTCCATTGAGTTGTGCAGGAAAGGTCCACCTCTGGTCCGATGGCAGGTTATTTCTGAAAGAATTATATTAAATAGCAATCCCATGTGCTGAATTCCATCATAAAATTACTTTTATACGCAGGAACAGACTGCTATGTGCGCTGATAAAAGCACTCTGGGAGAATTTTAACCCTACAAATTCCAAAATTGTGGGAGAATGAGAAAAACTGAATAGCAATGGTTCTAGACCCCTGGGACATCAAGAGTGGTCATAGGATTATAGAGGGAGCTGATGCTTGACGACCTGAACATGAGTCGTAGCTGCAGTCTGGCAGCTCTTTTCTAGGCCTAGCAGTTGGTAAGAATTTATTAAGAAGGAAATTCTGTTTGTTTTTTTCTCAGTGAAGCAACGGAAAAGCATAGTAGACACCAGAGGGCAGAGATATCAGTTTCCTTCTTTTCTTCTTTCTCTCTTTTTTCAATTCTTCCTCTTTTGTCTTTAACTTAAATGGAATCCTGAGGATGCTACCAACACCTTGACATTGTACTCACAGACCCTTTTGTGTGCAATTCATTCCTTTGCTTGGTTGATTTGATACTATCTCCAGTACCACATCCCAAATGTTTGTCTCTCCAATATAATAACAAAAATCTATTCATACATTTTGAGAAAGAATATTTATGTAAATGTATGTGTATAGTTGCACCTCTTTGTTTTGGAGTATTTTTTTTCTCCATTTCATATTGTAACCTTGCATCATTTTGCAAACTGTTAACACCCCTCCTTTTTTAAAATCATTATCATTTTCTCTGACTCTTTCACCCCTAGAATTTCTGGAACCCAATTTCATTCCCAGCTGTTAGGTTTCTTTCCCAGTGAAATCCCCCTGGACCTTCTTGGAATATATATCTAAACTTGTATTATTTTACTCTCCAATCATTCAAATTGACAATGCTTCCCAATTTAGGTCACCAATAGACTTATCATGCTCTCTTCTTTGAGTCTAGATAAGGAATAAAGGGTCCAATAGAATAAACATGACCTTATTCTTATTCTGGCTCCTATGACTCTTATGGCACTCCACCAGGCTTTCTGACATAACAGGCTCATTCTCACTCTTTGCCTATGGCTAAAAAGAATGGCTCAATTCAGTTGAAGCCAGGTTTCAAATCATTTTGTATAAAAGTCCCAGGGCACAAATAACTATTATCCTACATTCCCTTCTTTTGTTTAGGAATTTTAAGAGGTAAAATTATTTAGAACATGTTATAGATTGAATTGTTGCCCCCAAAACATGTGTCAAATGGGCTAGGCCATGACATTATGTAGTTGTCCTCCATTCTGTGAGCTGATGTAATTATTCTGCATGCTGTAAATAGTAACCTCTGTGATGTTAAGGAGGCAGAATCAGAGGCAGTTATGCTAATGAGGCAGGACAAAATCTACAGGATTAAGTTGTATCTTGAGTCAATCTCTTTTGAGATATAAAAGAGAGAAGTGAGCAGAGAGCCAGGAAGCAAGAAGAGCCAGGAGCAGATTGTGTCCTTTGGACCCAGGGTCCCTACACCAAAAAGCTCCTAGACCAGGGGAAGATTGATGACTAGGACCTTCCCCCAGAGCCAACAGAGAAAGGCTTTCCTTGGCGTTGGCACCCTGAATTCAGACTTCTTGCCTTCTAAAGTGGAAACTCTAGTGGCGTAGTGGTTAAGTGCTGCTAACCAAGAGGTCGGTGGTTTGAATCCACCAGACGCTCCTTGGAAACTCTTTCGGGCAGTTCTGCTCTGTCCTATAGGGTTGCTATGAGTCAGAATCGACTCGACGGCAGTGGGTGGGCTTCCTCAAGTGTGACAGAATAAATTTCTCTTTGCTAAAGCCATTCACTTGTGATATTTCTGTGATAGCAGCACTAGCTAACTAAGACTAAACAGTTGATATAACTCACTTTTTTATAAAGGGCAGTATCTTAGTTATCAAGTGGTGCCCATGGAGCAAGGCAGTTACAGTGGACATGCCGACCCACGCAGTGAGAGAGCTGAGACAGTCTTTGGGCCGGAGGCTTCCTGGCAAAGTAGGGTGCCTCTGGGCCCTGATTGGCAGAGCTGAAGATTTTTTTCACACCTGACCAAGCAGGGCTGAAACCAAGCCAACGGGCTGAGAGGCCTTCCTGTGGGCATGGCCAATAAGCTGTCTTGACCAGATAACTGTATCCTGAGGCATTTCTAACTTCCCTAGTAAACCCCATAATCTTAAGTATTGTCTGTGAGTGCTGGGTGACCACTGCAGTTATCGAACTCAACAGAGAAGTAAAAAGTGCTGTAGGAGGGACGGCTGCTGTCAGAATTTGTGAAAAGTTTGGAGAGAGGAGGCATGTCTGACCTCCACCTGATAGGTATCAGCCTTGGGCTGATGCTGATCTTGATTCCCTCACCTCCCGCTCCTGAAGTCAGACAAGGAGGTGTGACGCCCTCACAATGCCATTTTTTACAATAGGCTTAACAGTGCTGAACAGATATCTGTTGAATGAATGAATGTAGAGTGATTCTTGCATCCTTATTTGCTATGCTCTCTCCTTTTTCTTTTTCACTCCCTTCTCCTCACTGACCACCCCCACAAAGTACCTAGCACCCTACAGAATTATACCTGGAATTATCTCTCTGTCAGCTCTATAGCCTAATGATATAAAGGTCTACAGCTTTGAACCTCTTTGATCTGGTTCCTCATGGGCTGCCTTGATTACTGAATTTGGGCATTTGTGAGACATAAGGGAGCTGCACCCACTTATCTGTATCCTTATTTGGTTATATATCCCTTGACTGCTTGTTTACTAGTTTAGTGGTACACTAAAGCAAAAGTAGCCTTGAATCGAATCATCATTTTCATTAGTCTTTGAAGTTAGACCAGACTTTATGAGATGGCCCAGTTCAAAAGAAAATAATTACTCTATATGTATTTCTAGTAACCTTCCTGCACTCTTTCCCTCCACATTTTTTTGTATCTTTAGGCCAGCCTGATTCACTCATAGATGGCTAGAAAAAGAGGAAAGCTAGTGATATTTTAGCTGTGGTCAATGTCTCTATTCAAAGATATCACTCTGTGTCATCTATTCCTTTATTCAACAAATATTCACTAAGCATTAGTCAGTGAACTATGCTCAACACTGAGAACACAATGAACAAGTGCTTAAAGGTCTCTTCTCAGAAATGCCTTTCCTGACAGTCCTATCCAAAGTAGTTTTCCCAAACAGCCCAGTAGTTTCTCTCTGCCTCTTACTTGCTTCATACATATTATCTTTCAGAAATTTGTCACTTTAATTCTTTTTAGTCTTAACTCTAAGTTCCATGAGATTCTATCTGCTCTTTTCACTGTTGTATCCCCAGTGCTTAGTACAGTGTTGTATATAAACCCTTACATATTTCACTAATTAATTAACACACTGGACCCTCAATATATACTTGTGGTTTTTCTGCTCAGAGTGTAGAATACAGAAAATTTTCAAGAATAAAGGTTTCAGAAAAATCTACTAATAATTGAATAATTCAGTTAGTAAATCAAAAAATCACCAATTTCCACAATGGTTCTAATAACTAGCATGTACTTTATAAAAAACCAGTTATTTGTTCTCATCTCCCAACTGAACTCTTATTTTTGTTTGCCAAATATTATGACTTTATTTACCAGCAGATGGTGCTCCAAAGTAAAACTGAGCATAAGGTTACCAAGCCCCCCTCCGCCACCTCCAACTCCACCAAAAAACTTTTTTCATTGGTTATACATTAATAAGTAATTGAGTATCAGTGAAAAAAGTCTTTTAGGTTTTTCTTCACAATAAATTCTTTACACTCTTACTTGGGATTTAGACAATTCTTGTTTACAGGAGAATCCCTAGACAAGCTCAGGGGTAACATGCAAGAAATTGTAAGGAAAGAGTTAAAAGCTAAAAAAAAAAAAAATTGCGTTACATTCCAACAAAATTTATAATTGAGGAGAAATGGAATGTAAAAACACAATTAAGGAAATGGGAAAGAAATTAGGCTGTATGTCTTCCCAAATACAATCATTTAGAGGTCTGACAAACTTGAACCAAGTGACTGGCAGTTTAGGTTATTAAACTAAAAAGAGTTCTTAAAAATAACTCCACCAAGACTTCCTATTGCATCAGGTGGTCAGAATATTCTATTTTACATATAGCCATGATTGTATTAGCTGTTTAATGGAAGTGTGGCTTTAAAGTTGCAGTGCAATGGGGTTTCTCTTACATGTGGCCTTTCTGGCCGTGGGTTCATAATTCTGCCAAAAATAACAGGTTGGGCTGCGGACTGCCCTGTGACTGGTCTATCTTACACACCTTGCAGGGATTGGTCAGTCTACTATGCAAATAGGGTGTGTAAAACCACTCAACAGGACTAAGTGACCTTTCGAGAATTAATCAATTACTATGCAAATTAAGTGACTGTGGCCTCCCAAGGGGATTGGTCTTAGTGGTCCTGGAGAGGGTAGCATGCCTTGAAATTGACAGTTTCCTTACATAAGGGCCAATCTCACAGAGGTTGAGGGAGACTTCACTATCATTAAGAAGAACATAGAGCGCAGTGCATCCTTTGAATCTGGGGTTCCTGTGCTGAGAACCTCCTAGACACAGTAGAGGGAGAGCTGTAACACTCCAGACGGTGAGAAACAGTGAGAAACATCAGCAACCACAGTAGAGCCCAGCAGCAGAGAAATGGAGGCAGCAGTACAAATGGCAGGATCCAGGAGACATGCATAAGGTGGCTACAGTGGACTGGCCAACGCACAGAGTATGAGAGAGCCAAGCACCTTTGGGCAAGAGGCTTGCTGGCACAGCTGAGAGAAAGTCTGGCAGCACGCACATCCGAGAGAAGTCCTTCCTGCGGGTGTGGCTAAGAAGAAGTTGAGAGCTGTCTTGGTTGGAAGCTGTCCTGATTGAAGAACTGTATCCTGTCTGCTGAGTTGTAACCTGTTACTTCCAAGTTGAACCTGATCCCAAGTTGTAGCCTGTTATTTCCCTAATAAACCACATAATTGTCAGCATGGTCTGTGAGTTCTTCGTGGCTACTGCAATAAATTATCAAACCCAGCAGAGAAGTGGAGAGTGCCGGGGAGGTGGGGGGGGGGGGGAGCAGCAGCTGGTGTTAGAAAGGATAAAAAAAAGTTGGAGAGTAGATGTATGTCTGATCTCCACCTCACAGGAAACAGCTTTATGCTGATCTTGATTCTCACTCCTCCTCCTGAAGTTAGATGAGGTCCGATGGTGGTAGGTGACAGAAGTAATGATATGAATATGTGTACATACATAATATATATGCCAAGTTTCACATATGAGACATTATGAAGCACTTTAATATACATTTCATATTTGATCCTCACACCAACCCTGTCAAGCATGGCAAGAGTTTTTATATTCTTATTAATGTTGACTCAGAAAGATTAGGTATTTATGTGAGGTAATTAGCTAGAAAGTTGCAGAGCGGGGCATAGAACCCAAAACTTTTGACAACTTTAATACTCATTTTTCAACACTACATCAACATTTCTTTTTATGCCACTAAGGTTTTCTTTATAGTGCTTCAATTGCTCTGATAGACACAGCAGTTACACTTCAGGAAAAAAAAAATTGAAGTACACAATTAGTATAACAGGTAAAATATTACATGTTCAGATTTAAGGAAAAACAAAATCATCTCTCCCAAAAATTGACTCTGCTTAGAAGTTCCATAAAAGTCACTCTTCTAGGCTTAAGGTTAGCTAAAATATTAATAATATATCTGGAAAAAACTAAGAAAAAATTTTTACCCATTAATATTTTAGCAAGAATTAGCTTATCATATCAAGATTAGTTACTTAGCAAGATCCTAGGCAGAGGTCCTGGAAATTTTATTGGAAGTATAACATGGTCATTAAAAGTGAGGACTCTGGAAAGAAATCAGACACTATGATTGTACTTTTATGAAGTTCCAGAACAGACAAAACTAATTCATGGTGAGAGAGGTTAGAGTGGTATTTACCTTGGGAAGGTTACTAACTAGGAGGAAGAATAAGAGAGCCTTTCCACCTGGGAATTTTCTGAGTGATATATACAGAATTCATTGAACCATATACTTAAGATTTGTGCACTTTACTATATGTAAGTTACACCTTGGTTTAAAAAAGTGAAATTTTTAAAAAAGTGAGGGTTGTGAGGTTAGACAGATTCGATCAACCCAGGGTCTGCCATTTATTAGTCTTATGATCCTACACATGTTACTTAACCTCCCTATGCCATAGAAACCTCATCTGCAAAATGGGAATAATAATATCTACTTCATGGAGTTGTTGCTAGGGTTAGGAAAGCTATCACACTTAGTGTAAATAAATTCCACAATCATGATTATCTTCATTACTACTACTATTACAAAGAGGAGGAATAAATGTAGGACTGGATTAAGTGCGATATCATAAAAGGGATACGTTGGAAGCCAGTGGTTAGAATGAAAGCATGGTGTCTGAAGCTTGGGAATAGTGCCAGTATTAACAGTGGTTGAAAGTTCAGGCTCTTGAAGCCAGAATGCCTGAGTCTGAATTTAAGCTCTGCCTTTTACTGGCTGTGTAACTCTGTCCAAATTCCTTGAACTCTATGAAAAATAGGGATATTAATATCTACTTCATATAATTTTTGCAAAGGATTTTGGGGTAAGAGAAAAAATAATGACTTTGTTTTAGAACTAGTAATTTTAAATACCTGTAGGGTACTTCCAGTGAGTTTGATTTTCCTCATGGCTGGCTCATTCTCATGACTCAGATTTCAACTAAAAGTCATATAATTTAAAGAAGTATTCCTAACTATCCTATCTAAAGTAGCTTTTACAAATAAAAATAAAAGTAGCCTCCTAACACATGATTGATTTTTTTTTTTACTTCTGTTTTGTCTGTCTTTTCTAACTAGAATCTCAGCTCCCTAAAGGCAGAAACCAGAATAGTGCCTGATATTCAGCTGAAGGTAAAAAAAAAAAAATTGAAATGAAGAAAAATAATTCAGTATAAAATAAAGGTTCTGAGCCATTGCTCCAGGAACTTTTCCCTCATTTTCAGGTCATATTTTTATTGTTAGCAACGGAAGACAAAAATAAATAAGTTGAATGCTGAAAAAGTAAGCCGATCAACCAAGTGTTCCAGCCACAACATGGGTTTGAAAATGACATTATAAATCTTGGGGTTTATAAGTATTCCTTCAGAGATTATGTGGGGGGAACTGGGGAGGGAGTAGGGCAGGTAGCAAACAGAGCTACAACTCCACTCATGCCCACCTTTGCTTCAAACATTTTTGTTTATGTACTTCGTTTGGGGGGAAAACAGCTTCTTTAAAAAAGCCTGAAAATAACTGATCTGCAGACAATAAGCAAATAGTTCAACATATTTTTTCACTTAATTATTTTGTCCAAGTAGGTATTTTTTTTACAGTAAAAACAAATAGTCACTGTTTGATATTACCCTTCTAAAGTACCTAATGCTGGAGGTTCGAATCCATCTAGAGGCACCACAGAAGAAAAGCCTGTGTGATCTGTTTTTGAAAAATCAGCCACTGAAAATCCTACAGAGCATATAGTTATGCTCTGACACATGAGGTCACCATGAGTTGGAATCTACTCCTCTATAACTGGTTATCACCTTCCTGGTAATGCGAGCTAATTTATACTCTCACGTTTATCTTAGAATGTTTGAGTTTTATGAATTAAAAAATCATTTGGCTGGTAGGCTTTTTATACTTTTAATTTCCACAAACCACTTTTAGTCAACCTCAGATTCGTAATTTTGTCCTAAAGTTTGGACTTCAACCATTTAAACAGTGTGTAAAAAGTTAAGACTATGGGTTTTGGAGTCACAACTAGGTTTGAAATATATCTCGGTCACTTCCTATGTGTGAACCTAGGTTAAGTCAAGTCACTTAACTTCTCTTAATTTCTTTATCTGCAAAGTGGGGATAATAATACCCATTTCACAGGATTATTATGAGAATTATATACATATATCATGTAAAAATGCGTAGCATGTGTTGTTGCTAGGTATGTTGAGTCGGATCCAACTCATAGTGATCTTATGTACAACAGAATGAAACACTGCCAGGTCCTGTACCATTCTCACAATAGTTGATATGCTTAAGCCCATTGTTGCAGCCACTGTGTCAATTCACCTAGTTGAGGATCTTTGTCCTTTTCACTGACCCTCTACCTTACCAAGCATGATATCCTTCTTCAGGTACTGGTCCCTCCTGATAACATGTTCAAAGTACCTGAGACGAAGTGTCACCATCCTTGCTTCCAAGGAGTGCTCTGGCTGTACTTCTTCCCAGACAGATTTTTCTGGCAGTCCATGGTATATTCAGTACTCTTCGCCAACATAATTCAAAGGCATCAACTCTTCTTCAGTTTTCCTTATTCACTGTTCAGCTTTTGCATGCATATCAGGCGACTGAAAACACCATAGCTTGGGTCAGACACACCTTAGTCTTCAAAGTGACATCTTTGTTTTTCAGCATTGGCACATAGCCTGGCACACAGCAGTTACAAAAATAAATGTTAGTTTTCTTCCCATTAAAAGTACAGGTAGTTCCTGACTTACGAGGTTTCATTCCAACAACTCCGTCATAAGCTGATTCTAATGTAAGCTGAATATCTCCCTTCTTTTTTTAGTTTTCATTATTATCGGTACCTTTATAAATCTGTTATCTTTGGGGCTTGGCACGAGGATGATAACAGCAGCAAATTACGAGCTGCAACACTGTATGTAGTACATATTGCTAATGACAAGATGTACAAAAAAAAAAAAAAAGACAGTCCTAACTACGGTTCATTTAGAACTCTATTATGTCCTAAGTCAGGGACTACCTGTAAACTTACATCAAAACTTTTTTCAAAGATGTTTTACAATACTGTCATGGATTGAATTATGTCTCCCCAAAATGTGTGTATCAACTTGGTTAGGCCATGATTCCCAGTATTGTGTGGTTATCCTCCATTTTGTGATTATAATTTTATATTGACATGATTAGAGTGGGATTATAACACCACCCTTTTTCCCCAGGTCAACTCCCTGATCCAACTTAAAGGGACATTCCCTGGGGTGTGGCCTGTACCACCTTTTATGTCTCAAGAGTTAAAAGGAAAGGGAAGCAAGCAGAAAGTTGGGGACCTCATACCACCAAGAAAGCAGCACGAGGAGCAAAGCGTGTCCTTTGGGCCTGGGGTCCCTGCGCCTGAGAAGCTCCTTAAACGGGGGAAGATTGAGGACAAGGACCTTCTTCTAGAGCTGACAGTGAGAGAAAGCCTTCCCCTGGAGCTGACGCCTTGAATTTGGACTTTTAGCCAACTTCACTGTGAGGAAATAAATTTCTCTTTGTTAAAGCAAGCCACTTGTGGTATTTCTGTTACGGTGGCACTAGATGACTAAGACAAATACTTTTCCTAATTTCAACTTTCTCATGGTGGAGAAGTCTAATATTCAATATACTACTTAGTAAAGTTAAATGTTAAAAATGTTTTTCTCTAAATGCCTAATTGAAAGTTATCTTAAATCAGTGTTTAAAACTCTTTTTAAAAACATAATTCAAAGAAATTAAAAGATGACTCATATTTCAAAAAATATACCTTGCCATCCTGATTTACACCAGTTTTTAAAACTGGTATAATAGGCAAAATGGCCTATTAACAGATGGATGTGAACGATCAGATGCCAGAAACCCAGCATGGCCACAGTTCACCTAGAATGTTAGGGTGGTGATTGTTTTCGCAGCTGATCCTCTGCTCCTGGTGATAACTAAGTCTACTGGAAACAGAATACAAACTCTGAAATACACGAAGGTTTATTTAATCTGCTACAGAAATTTATATTTAATATTGAAATATTTTTGGTACCTCTTAAAATCTATCAGTGTGGATCCAGTGTAGACAATCTCTTCTTTCTATGGTTATAGCTGGGAAAAAAATCAATCTAAACTGTCAGTGTATAGTAACAGTTCTGACTTCTGGCTTCTCTTTTCTAATTCAAATTCAGCAGCCATTCCTAAAATCAGAAGGCAGAGAATTCTAAATAATTATATTTGTAAAGATACAGCAATGAGGATGTTCACTGTAGTAGTATTTATTATAGAGAAAAACTGGAAAATACTTAATCAACAATAGAGGACTAATTAAATAAAATTTTTTGTACATTTTCTGTCTACCTATACAATGGCTACATTATGCTATATTCAAACTACGCTATGCAGCCACTAAAATTATGTTGTAGGAAAATATTTAAAGAAATGGGGAGTGAAATCATAATATATAAGTTCGAAACAAAACAAAAGCCCGTTGCTGTAGAGTCAATTCCGACTCATAGGGATCTTACAGGGCAGAGTAGAACTGCCCTATAGGGTTTCTAAGGAACAGCTGGTGGATTCGAACTGCTGACCTTTTAGGTTAGCAGCTGAGCTCTTAACCACTGCACCACCAGGGATCCATAAATAAAGATAACAGGTAACAAAGTAAAGATAGCAGGAAACAAAATAATGTTTGGCATGATCTCATTTGAATATATATATGCATGTGTGTGTATACATAATATATATACATAAAAAAATGATATACACACATATTTAGAAGGAATAAAAGACCTGCATCAAATGTTAAGAATGACATTCTGGGTGGTTTTTACACTTTTCAAAGATTTACAAAAATAATATTTCAAATGATGATACACTAAACAGATTTTGGGGCTCTTGATTCTATATTCAGAATCTGACTGCTTCTTACCACCTCTTCTGCTATCACTCTGGTCCATGTCATCATCTCCTGCCTCCTAGATTATTTGCTATAGCATCCTAACTAGCCTTCCTGCTTCTGCTTCTTACCCCACTTCGGTCAGATCTTATTAAAGCTAACAGAGATCATGGAGACCCTCAGTGGTTTTTTATCTCACTTAGAGTAAAAGTTAAAGTTACCAAAATAGCTTACAGTGACCTACATGATTGAAATTCTGTACCTTCTCCTCACGATTCCCCCTGCTGTTACCTCATTACCTTTCCTATCTTATCTATTGTGCTCCCACTTCTTCACTCCTTTCCAGTTTTATTGGCTTTCATGCTGAGCCTAGAACACAATACAGCTTTGCATTGTGGCTCCCTTTGCCAAAATGCTCTTCCCCCAAATATTCAATGGCTCATATTCTCTCCTTGTTCAGATTTCTATTCAGTCACCTTTTAAGAGAGGACTTCCCTCCCATTCCATTTTGTATTGCAATTTCCTCTCCACACCCTACTTCCTACCATGAATTACCTACACCCCCTCTTGTCTTTCTCTACAGTACTTAATCACATCTAACCATATTAAAATTTTACTTATCTATTTTTGTCTATTGCCTGCCTCACTCTCCTAGAATTTAAGCTCCACAAAACAGGGATTTGATCTGCTTTTTTAACTGATATATCTTCATCTAGCATATAGATTGCTAGAGGATAGTGTGAGAAGAAATTTCATTCAGTTATCCAATTTCTCAAGGCCAAGGGTAAGCTGTAAAATCCAAGGGAGCAATTTAGGAGTGCTCAAACTTAAATACTGTCTTTATACAGCCATTAATTTATTCTACAAAGACCTGTCACAGTGGAAAGTAGAAGGCCTATTTATCAGTTTCATCTACTATTTAATCAGGTAGCAACCTAAAAGGCTACACCAGAAGTTTTAAAAAATAATCAAGTTATGGCTTTCCTAACTTTTGGAAGGTTTTTAAGGCGAGAAGGGTTAGTAAGTCTGCCATTGTAATAGATAAAGTTGAAAGGTTCTTGGCGAAATTCTACTTTTCACAGAATATGTAAACTAAACAAGCTTGACTAAGCACGTTGAAATCTAACTGCTGTAATTTCTAGGTTCTGAAGTCATAAGCTTGTCTGCAAAATGTAATATGTGCTTTTTTCTCCCAGTTATTTGTCTAATGATTATTAATGAACATGCCAACGAAGCAGTCATTTGGCGTAACACTAGAGTTCCTTCACTAAAGGGTAATTTCTTATTAATGAGGCCAAAAGAATGCTCTACTGAAACTATGATTAACTCAAGCTGATGGCATTCACTTACAGAAAATAAGACCTAAGACTGCTTATTACAATTTTATCCTTTGATAAACTTACAAAAAATAAACTAAATATGATACACCATAAATTTTTTCTCCTTAGGAAGTCTGAATTAACAGCTGGTGCTTAGAAGCAAAACAAAGAATTATGGCTTAACTAACACTGATTTCTGGATTTTTAATATAAGTATACATTTTATTTTTACGCATTTTAACTCGGACTGTGAGAAACAATGCTAATAGTAACTTTTTTTACAATTACAATATCAAATAATTTTCCAAATAAAAATTTTAATAAGGATAGATACTCTTAAGTACTCTTACAGGAAACAAGATTAGAAGTTGATTTTGTGTTTGTTGTGGTAGGCTTCTAGGGTTTTCATTATATATGTTGTGCTTCTTATATAAAAGGTTGGTTTCTTGGGTATGTATAGAGCACTGTGCTCAGAAGGTCCCTGTGCTGTTTGGATTATTAGATTAGCTACATGATACCCTTTTTAAAGTAGGGATAGCTAGACTCTGAGAAGATTATATACAGAACAAGTAAATTTCCATGGAGAATGTATATAGGCAGAGGGAAGGAGCAACACAGCAGCAAAAAATTCTGGGAAGCTGGAATGCTTAATCTCTCCTCTACCTACAGTTATGAATTTGAAGTTCACGTGAAACTTTGGCTCTGCCAAAGCTCAGGGGCCAGTGCTGTCCCTTGTCAGGAAACACTTAAGGAGCACTAAGTTCAGAGCTCAGGTAACTCTGCATCAAGCTAATCCTTATCTAACTAACTTTGCACAATATTTCTAATTAAAGTGGCCAGGTCTCCAGGCCTTGATAACTTGTGCAGTACTAAGTTGTCTTTTTTAAAAATCCTTTCCCCAATCTTCTCTGGAACTGAAGCACTACTGCAGTAAAGAAAGCATTCACTAGGTAGGAGGACTCAAAATGAGTAGGGGTTAAGCATCCAAGATAATCCAGTGAGTTTTTCCTAAGGTCATCTTAGACATAGCTGGATCTGGTACTGACCTAAGGAGCCGTGGAGGCACAACTGTCAAGCGTTTGGATGCTAACCAAAAGGTTAGCAGCAGTTTGAATCCACCAGCCGCTCCACAGAAGAAAAGACCTGGCAATCTGCTCCTGTAAAGGTTACAGCCTAAGGAACCCTATGGGGCAGTTCTACTCTGTCATATAGGGTCTCTATGAGTTGGAATCAACTCATGGCACACAAAAACAGCTGAAGACATGTGTAGTTGGTCAGGAACAGGGAATAATATTACCTTAATATTCAAAAACAAAGTCTACCAGGGAACAGGTTTCTCATGGCTGGTTTTAAAATACAATGGTTCATGTTTTAATGGCCAGAATGCATCCATTGCAATATTTAACATTTTGTGCAGTTCAGAGGTGGAAAATTTAGAAAGCTGCCTTTTCATTTGCTTATCTTTTCAATCTTTAGTCTGTTGATGTAAAGGCAAAACATTTTGGTGTCAAAAGCATTTGGGGCTTAAAATTTATCTCTACTTAATACTCCTCATGATCAAATTTTTATATTTTAAAGGTGGTGGTTGCCACTCTGGCTACACAAATTTTCAGGTAATAGAACCCCAGTCACTACAGAGAAAGAAGGGATGGTAGAAAGCTTTAGTCCTCTCTTCCCTGGCTTAGAGAGGTATATTTTAATCTCAGAAAGACTTCAATTTAGTGTATAGCTTGCATAGCTTAGAACAGTTGCTTTGTGAAAAATCATTATGTTAACTGACAAGGGCTGGATCTTTGTCCTTGGAAAATGCATGGTCTATTTTTGGAAAATAAAACACATACAAGACAGCATATACTACGTGTCAAATCAGTGGTATAGAAAGTAAGTTCAAATGAAAGTAGGGGACATTGTAGACTAGACTGGAAAGGAAGACTTTTATAAGGAAAAAAAAAACTATTAGTTTTTAGAAATTGTTTTTTAGTAAATCAAACATATTAGTTTAGTGTCGATAAAAGTACATAAATTTTTAGTTTATAAAACATCTATGATCTTTTCAGTAAAAGATACTATAGCTAATGTTACCAAAAATTATCCATTACTCAACACTGATTCAAAAAGTATAGAACCAAAGAGATGAAATACAATTTTGCCCTTAAAAGATTAAAACCAATAGCAATTTGAAAATGGAAAGGAAATATAGTTACTATATGTAAACTAGTTGTAATTGCCTAGTTACCTTTTTTTTAATGTCATTCCTTAGAATCATAAAAAATTAATGTCACTTAACTCTACAAAATACCCAACATTATATGTAGGTTAATGAGGGCTGAGTGTGAACAAATTTATGATAAGGTTAGTGATAATAGAAAGACACATGAGATGAAGCAGAAAATAAGGTGAAAGAATGTAAGTTATTTTAATTTTATTGAATGAATTCATAAAAGCCCATTTTTCTAATTGCTTATACCAACAAATTATCTTGCAATTAGCCCTGCACTCAATTTATAGCATAAAATGAGTAATCTACTATATTTTCCAATTTATCATATATTATTATTTGGGATTTCTATAACATAAACTTTGGAAAAACCATTACTTTTGAACAAGAAAGGATATAGTATATTTGCTGTGTAACTACATATGCCAGTATATAAATATATACATATTTCTAATCATAAGTTACTTATCACTGCCTTTTAAAATGGTAGCTCTTCACAATCTCACATAATAAATTTTAATAATCATATATATTATAAAGGATATCTTTTAAGTAAACAAAAGAAAAAAGATTCACACCTTCAACAGTTATACATAGTGATGGTGTAACATTCACTTTATTTTTTACAAGCTAAGAAAATAAGAAACTTGAAAAAGAAAGTAACTTTTTTGCAGGTAAAAAGCATATGTATGCATATGTGTGTGTGTGTGTGTGTATCAATGACAGCCTGTCTCTCAGACAGGCACTTGGCTAACTTCTACATCTCTTCAGGTATTTGCCCAGGTCTAATCTTCCCACGGGGCCCACCCTGAACAGCCTATTTAATTCTATAATCTATTTTTCTCCTAATGCTTATAATCTCCTTTTCTCTGGTCTACTTTTTTCCCCCACAGCACAAACCACCTTCTAACACAGCATGTAATTTACTTATTATGTTTATTATTTATTGTCTGTCTTCTGCTAGAATGTAATTCCTATGTGGACACGGATCTTTATCTGTTTTATTCATTGGCATATGGCAAGAACCTAGAACAAAGCCTGACACAATCACCCAATAAAGATCTGTTGAATGATAATTAAAGGAAATGAGACCAGAAGCAAAAAAGCAAAACAAACAAAAAACTAGCAATCAATTTGTATGAAGATGTAACTGTCCAGGGCAACGTGCTACTTTTTGTAAGGGCAAGTTAGCTGTTTCTTGGAAGGTGTAATGGATTGAATTGTGTCTCCCCAAAATATGTGTCAGCGTGGTTAGGCCATGTGTGATTATCCTCCATTTTGTGATTTTCCTATGTGATATAAATCATAATCTCTGACTGTGGTTAAAGATTAGGGTGGAATGTAACATCCTTACTCAGGCCACATCCCTGATCCAATGTAAAGGGATATTCCCTTTCCAATGTAAAGGCCTGCACCACCTTTTCTCTCTCAAGAGATAAAAGGAAAGGGAAGCAAGCAGAGAGTTGGGGACCTCATACCACCAAGAAAGCAGCACCAGGAGCAGAGCGTGTCCTTTGGACAGGGAATCCCTGAGCCTGAGAAGCTCCTCAACTAGGGAAAGATTGAGGACAAGGACCTTGCTCCAGAGCCAACACGGAGAGAAAGTCTTCCCCTGGAGCTGACACCCTGAACTTGGACTTGTAACCTACTAGGCTGTGAGAGAATAAATTTCTCCTTGTTAAAGCTGCCCACTTGTGGTATTTCTGTTATGGCGCACTAGATGACTAAGACAGAAGCTGTTGTTGAGAATATACCAAAAAATAAATCTGTCTTTAAAGAATATTAAATTCATAGCTTGACCCGTAAATCACACATATATATCAACATGAACTTGGTGAAATCTCACTTCCTTCAGATCTCTTGCTCCAATGTTACCTCCTCAGACAAGTCTTCACTGACCACCTTTCTAAAAGAGCACCCTATCCCCCTTGTTACTCTGTAGGCCTTATCCTGTTTCATATTCCTTCGTAGTTTTTGTCACTACATCGTATTATGTTGAATATTTGTCTACTGTCTATCTCCTCCAAGACAGACCTTATCTGCCTTCCTTACTGCCCTACTTCCTTGTCCTTGGATCAGTGCCTGGCACATAGTAAATATTTGTCAATATGAATGCACTGCGAATTTGCATGCACTCATGTTGTTTTCAGATAAAAGAACAATCCTACTGTCTCCAGTTTTGAAGTTAAGAATCATTCACTTGTAAACAAACAAAACGTTCTCCATGCCTCAAACCATACTGAAAGTTAAAAGGTTTGCACAAAATATCAATGAAATTCAATATTGATCTAGAAGATAAAATCTTAAATGTTAAATATTTAAATTTACTGTCTGCTCTTTTTGGGTGTGTGTGTGAAAGTATATTAATTTTATTGAATTCTGTCAAATCTTGTTTGATTTTAAAAATTAAGGCCAATGCTAAAAGTAGAGAGGCAGTTAACCAAAACCAAACCCACTGCGGTCGAGTAGATTCCAACTCATAGTGACCCTAAAGGACAGAGGAGAACTACCCCAGAGAGCTTCCAAGGAGCACCTGGCAGATTTGAACCACTGACCTCTTGGTTAGCAGCCGTAGCACTTAACCACTACGCCACTAGGGTAGTTAAGACTCCTTTATTCCTTAATCCTACTATTCTCTTTAAAATCTGAACTGGGTGACAATGTGAAGATTGAATAACATGGTTGCCTAACAGGTGGCAAACAAACTAACAAAAAAAGACAAGGACTTTTAAAAATAACATTCTGCAAAGAATATTGTTTACCTAGTCTGTTCTTTCTGGGCCCCAGAATCTTCAACAGAACTATCAGTTAAGGATCTACCCTTAAACTACCTGTCAGGCTGTTTTAAATCACACACACACACACAATTGAGGAAGAATGAATAAAGCCAAACTTAAGCATAACTTTTTAAACATTTCTGTCTGATTTACTAAAATGTTCAGAGTATCAATAGGGAAAGTCTTCATTTTGTCTAATAACTACCCTCAGCAATAATTAAACCAAACCAAATCTGTTGCTGTTGAGTTGATTCTGACTCACAGCGACCCTTTAGGACAGAGTAGAACTACCCTATACGGGCTTCCAAGGAGCAGCTGATGTATTTGAACTGCCGATCTTCTGGTTAGCAGCCAAGGAATTCCCTTTTATTCACTGAGTGGTGGCTCCTTTAATAATTCTTTGATTTTCTGCCACTTCGAGTTATCAGGAAACTCACAATCCAGGATTAAACAATCAGTTTTACTAACTTAAAAACTTCCATCTCCAGCTTAATTCAAACCTCTGTCTTACCTTCAAGGAGCCCTGGTGGCATAGTGGTCAAGCACTTGGCTTCTAACCAAAAGGATGGCAATTTGAACCCCCCAGCTGCTCTTTGGGAGAAAGATGTGGCAGTCTGCTTCCATAAAGATTTATAACCTTGGAAACCCTAAGTGGAAATTCTATGCTGTCCTATAGGGTCGCTATGAATCAGAATCAACTCAGCAGAAGCAACTGGTTTATCTTATCTTCTCTTCCCACCTCCACCCATCCCCAGCACAATAAGCACTCTAGTGACTAGGAGGAGGTGGGGAAAGGCTGGTTCTCAGACACCTGTTTCTTTTCCCTGTTTGTGGCCAAGAGAAGAGACATAGAGAAAAGGTAAGTATTCCCTTACTTGACTGCATAAGCATGCAATCCTCATTGGCTACATTATTGATATTTTGTACAGAACAGTGTCCAAAACTGGATAGCCCATATATATATGTATATAGGTTCTCTGACAATGCAAAGCCTTACCATTACCTAGTTTCCTGGTAGTAGTTATCTGGCTTCAGCTTACTAAACCCAACCCACCCTCAGCTTACTGGACCTCTTTAATTCCACTTAACTGAAAAGGTCTCCTCTTGTTGTCTTGGTGATGATGCTGGTGATAGGGCTGGTTTAGACAATACTCAGCCTTCATATTGACAAAACAGTTTAAGCCTTCCTCTCTTCCTCCATGTTCCACTATCCATGGGAAACTCTATTATTCTTGCTACACTAAATGATGGCTATGGAGGCTACTTCCCTGCGTCCTGGCCTCTCTCAGTCTATCATCTCTTTCAAATTCTCTTTTCCTGAACTCAGGTAGGTCCAGGAAATCAGCAAGTTCCCTGGCCAACCAGATGTCCAACAGGGAAAATAGCCTCTTCTTGTTTTAGCAATCTCAATCTCTAGAAATGATTCTCTTTGTGCACACTTCACCACAACTAGATATTGGGAATAGCACTTCTTTACAAACATTGCTTTCCCCCAAAAGGCCTCCTTTTTATATCTTCGGTCTACCTTTTTTTCAACTAAGGGTGGCTAGGAGTGGTGGTGATGATGCTAGTGATAGGGCTGGTTTAGACAATACTCAGTAAATACTGTGGGGTTATTCAAAGTTAACACTTTATTATACAATTTTGGGCATAATCACAATTGTAGGGCAATAGGAAAACTCCCACTGAATATTGTATTTTATTATGTATTATATTGTATTATGCCTATAAAACATATTCAGCCGTAACTGTAGTATCATTGTGATATTAAATGTCACTTAGTCCTTGCTTTAAAGCATTGGTGAAACTTTAGCCCTAAGGAGTTAACAGAAATATCTCAACTGTCCTCTTCAAAACATCTCCTGTGATACACAATTTGTATTCCATGTCAATTCCTTGTAACAAAGTTGATGGAGAATTTTCAATCTCTGGTTACAGAAAACCAAAGTTTAGCTTTTCAAGTACTGTATCTTCATCAAGTGTAGTTAAATAGCTCATGCGTTTTGTGAGATATTAGATCAATTAGAAAACTAACACAGAGATTCACATATTAACATATTAAAAATTCTAGCAAACTTTGCAACAACGGAAACTTTTGTTTTAACTTAGCATTTCTTAGGCTTAATTTACTGTGGAATCCCTTTTTTAACAAAATATTTAACAGCATCCCATGTAACCAGTGTATTGAGGAACCTAGTCCTTCCTTCCTTCCTTTCCTCCTCCCTCCTTCCTTTCATCTTTTTCTTAATTTTTATTTCAATAAGCAACTACACAGATCCATGCAAGTTCTTCTACTTAAAGAAGTGTAATAAATATGTCTGTTGCTGGTTCATTCAAAATATAGACTTCATCCTCCCTCTGCTACTATACTAAGAGGGCTCTTTGTAAGATTTCTTGGCTTATAGCAGGAAAAAACTAGTTTCCGGCTACCAGAAAAAAGTCTTCCCTACTATTTACAACTCTTACATTTTACGGTTTCTTCTTGTACTATACTATCAAATATCTCCCGAGGCAGCTGCAGAGTTTGTAAGTGATCTATCAATTGTCTCTCTGGGTTTTACCATTCAACTGTTCTATGCCCACTTACGTGGGTGATAAAGGAGCTCTGGTGGCACAATGGTTAAGTGCTAGGCTGCTAACAGAAAGGTTCGAATCCACCAGCAGCTCTGTGGGAGAAAAGACCTGGGGATCTGCTCTCATAAAGATTACAGCTTAAAAAACCCTATGGGCAACTCTACTTTGTCCTATAGTCTCTGTAAGTCAGAATCAACTCAATGGCACACAACAACAACTTGTGGGCTATGCTTTTTTTTTACCTTGTGTCTTTTTTTTTTTTTTTTTAAATTGTACTTTAGATGAAGGTTTACAGAACTAGTTTCTCATCAAACGGTTAGTACACACATTGTTGTATGATATTGGTTAACAACCCCACGACATGTCAACACTCTCCCTTCTCAACCCTGGGTTCCCTATTACCAGCTTTCCCGTTCCCTCCTGCCTTCCAGTCCCTGCCCCAGGGCTGGTACACCCCTTTGGTTTTGTTTTGTTCCATGGGCCTGTTCAATCTTTGGCTGAAGGGTGAACCTTAGGAGTGACCTCGTTACTGAGCTGAAGGAGTATCAGGGGGCCATACTCTCAGAGTTTCTCCAGTCTCTGTAATTGCCTATAATTTTTGAGTATTTAAAAAAAATTTTTTTTATTGTACTTTAGATGAAGGTTTACAGAGCTTGTTTCTCATCAAAACAGTTAGTACGCACATTGTTCCATAACATTGGTTAACAACCCCACGACACGTCAACACTCTTCCTTCTCAGTCCTGGGTTCCCTATCACCATCTTTCCTGTTCCCTCCTGCCTTCCTGTCCCTGCCCCAGGGCTGGTGCACCCCTTTGGTCTTGTTTTGTTGCGTTCCACGGGCCTGTTCAATCTTTGGCTGAAGGGTGTGAGCTATGTTTATGGAGAGCTGTTCCCTAACAATAGACTGCCTCATTAAGAGGAAAATAAAAGGTTTTGGGATAATATTCCTCCAAGATTACCTTCACTGGTCAAAGGTATGGCAGATGTAGCAACTTTCATACTCTAGATTTTTTTTTTTAGATGTAAGGACTAACTTTATTCTTATTGATGAAATACAGTATTTTATGAAACAGTGTTTATGCAAGGCAGTGTTTTTAAAAACACCTTACTTGATTATGACTACAGGTTCTAACTGCTTCATATAGAATTGGACATCATGTTTAAAATCTAAAGTTGTTTGAAAATTATTATAAATATTTAGTAATTACCTTCTTGTAAACAGCATCTTTAAAAAGTGATAAGCCTTTTAAAACCCTATTATTCATTGTGGAAGGAATGCCATTACATAAACTGAAAAAAGATTAGCTAACATGCTTATTTTTTAAAAAAACAGCACTATTTTATTCCATACTATTATTCTTATGGTAGCAAAATAAAACAGGGTCACTAGTTGATGATATGAAATGTCATCAGTTGATAATATGCTTCATTTTGGTACTTTACCTGATTTTTAATTTCTTAAAAGAAAATATTCAGCTCAGATAGCACATTCATGCTTATGTGGTTTATTCGTGTTGTTTTATAAAAACAATAGCTACATATATATTCTATCATTTACTGGCATTTTCCCTTTCAGATGCCCCATTAGGAATTACTATGTTCTTCTCTTTAAAATATTGTTACATGTGATATTCCATATAAAAATATCATCATCATCATCATGGCAAATACTACTTATTGAATGTTTGGTTCATTCCATACTTTGTGCTAAGCATCTTACATATATCATTTCATAAACTTTTTATAACAACCCTAAAAGGTAATATTTTTGTGCACAATTTTCAAGTAACAATACTGAGGCTGGGGAAGGCAAGCATTTTGCCCAAGTGCACTTAGCTTGCATGTGTTTTAGTCGGATAAAATTCCACGTTTGAGCTATTCCAAAACCCCAAGCTTTTGACAGTTTTGTCTTAAATCCTTGATGAATATTTCTCATCAAAACCTTTAGTTTGTACTTTTGTTTAAAAATAATTTTAAAATTAACATAGCTATGTTTTGAATCACACCGAAGACCACTAAATAAATACTTTCACTTGATTTCAGTGCCCCTGTTTTAAGTGTTTATAACTGATTTGGAGCCAAGCTATATAAGTTAAATTGCCCTGGGCTAAAATAAAGAATGGAAACAAACAAATGAATGATGAAAACAGGCCAGCTAAAAGCCAAATCCTGTTATTGTTTGCTTCTGAAACAAAAGTTTTAAAAAAGTTACAAGAAAAGTGGTGGCAAAACTGGGTTATCACATAGCGATATGGGTATCCCAAATTCAAACAAATCTGTGCTGTATTACAGATGTATAAGGTCTTAGGTTCAGCAAAACAATATTGTTATATTAAAATTAATATTAGTAATTTTCACTGTTTTATTAATTTCACTTTTGCAGTTAAATAGTTGAATAAGTTATACATATAAGTGTATACCTAGTTTTCTATTTGTACATATTGGGTAGCTTTATAATAAAAATTATGTCACATCGGAGTATCCACTTTTTTTTTTTTATTGTGCTTTAGGTGAAAGTTTACAAATCAAGTCAGTCTCAAAAAAAAAGCCACATACGCACCCCCCCCCCCCGCCAGGCACTCCCAGCTGCTCTCCCCTTAATGAGACAGCACATCCCTTCTCTCCAGCCTGTACTCGCCGTGTCCATTCAAGCAGTTCCTGACCCCTTTTCCTTCTCATCACCAGCCAGGAGCCGCCACATAGTCTCACATGTCTACTTTAGCCACGAAGTTCACTCCTCAACAGCATCATTGTCTATCTTACAGTCCAGGACAATCCCTATCTGTAAAGTTGGTTTTGGGAATGGTTCCAATCTTGGGCTATCAAACGGTCAGGGTCCCTCCTCTCAGTCAGACCATCAAGCGTGGTCTTTTTACAAGAATTTAAGATCTGCATCCCACTGATCTCCTCCTCCATCAGGGATTCTCTGTTGTGTTACAGTGACGGGTGGTACCTGGGCACCATCTAGTTCTTCTGGTCTTAGGCTGATGGTCTCTGGTTTATGTGGCCCTTTCTGTCTCTTGGGATCATATTTACCTTGTGTCTTTGGTGTTCTTCATTCTCCTTTGCTCCAGGTGGGCTGAGACCAACTGATGCATCTTGGATGGCTGCTTCCACAAAAAATGTTCTGTATTACTCGAGTGTTATATAACTTGTATGGCTAGTACATAATAGAAATGCAATAAATGTTCACTGGCTCTGAATTTTAGTCACTATCTAGGTTCTCTGTGTTTATTCTTACTCTGTTGGACATACTCCGTGGTCAAACTAGGACAGTCACTTTCTTCCCCATAATAAATAGACCGAACTCACAATGAGGAGTTTAAGAGGATCTTGGACTTTTTTTTTTGCGCACCAGGAGCCCCTTTGAGAATCTTACAGACTGTCTTCTCAGAAAAATGGATATATAAAAATATCACATACTTCTTAAAAAAGAAAATGAAGAGGACAGGCTCTAGCATTAGAAGACCCGGATTTCAATCCTACCTCTTTATAATCTGTGTAATCTAAGGTAATCTGTCTTTAAGCCTCCATTTTTTCATCTGTAAAATGGGGTTACTCTTGTAGTGATGTTATGCAGACTGAGTGAAATCATGCAATTATGGTGCTTGCAATTTAGTGTTAGTTATTACCAGACCAACATTGACTTCATACTTTATCTCTAATTACTGTTGCTGGAGATGTTCTTGTGCTGACTGGTTTGTTGCAGCTACTTTCTAGTTTCCAAAGATCTTGAACATATTCTCCCCACTGGTTATCTCATTTTTTTGGTTGCTCCTTGGAGACTACCTATTTTTACAGATGATAGTGACCCATAAAGCCACTGGAGAGTAACAGCATATTTACTGCTGGGTTCAGAATATTAAATGGCTTTAATAGTGTCATGATCAATTCCAAAGGTGATGAGTCATAGACAGAAATTCAATATAAGGACACCGGTACTTGGAGGACAAAATAAGTTTAAAGAAGATCTACTACATACATGTAGCATATGATGAAATGGGGGAAATTACACTATTACACCTAAATCACATAGTTGTCTTGAGAACTAAATGACAATAAAACACAATACCTGGCACATTAACTGAGATACAATTCACAGTCGTTGCTTTTGAATAATGAATGACAAATGGATACTGAGACAGAACATCACATTAAGATGAGATCACATTATTCTATTACTCTTAAAACTGGTTATATTAAAAGTATACAGTTACATTTATGTAGATCTGGAATACAATTAAAAAATTTACAAAGAGCCTGGGAAGAGTGGTAATAATGAAAAGCTCTGAAAACTCACAATTACAGGAGAAATCCTTATACAACAAACTCTAAGGGACTGACCAAATTCTTCTTTATTTTTACGGTCATTTTCGTATTTTAAGCTTCAAATATTGCTTGAAATGTATAGGTGAGAAGCTGAGCATAAAAATACTTTGGTTATGTATTTGATATAGCGTCACTATAGTCACCCTAACAGAATTCCACAAAAGGCTAAAGAGTTTAATAAAGATCCTAAATGCTATAAAAAGCTTTTATGACTTAACAATAACCTCAATCTGTATGGGTGATTTAGACCCACAAAATGATCTTAAAAAGTGTATAATGGAACATGTCCCCCTCTCCCAAATGATGGCATTATTAGAGATGTTGGCCATTTACTGTCAATTAAGTGTTACTTCAGTTAAAAGTAGAGTACATTCTAGTTTATGCTCTTATGATTCTATACAATTTCTAAAAATATGCACAGCTGAGCCTGTAATCTAATGTTTTATTATCTCTATTGAATTTATCACACAGATAGGGAAGGCAAGCCAAAGGCTTTAAATACAGATGCCATTTCTATTTCAAATGATCTCACAGTTGAACAGTAGTATAATCTGCTGCTCACTTTTCTTAAACCTTGGCAACTAAACGCATCCTGGTATACGTATTAATTAGTGAAATATCTGTCACTCTTAATGCACAGACTTGTGATCGTAACTGTTTGTTTAAATGAAACTGGACCATCTATGTCCTCAGAGCAAATTGCTAAAGCAGTTTTTCAGAACTATTCATGTTTAACCACATAATCCACAGGAGGTTCCTTTTTGAAACAAAATTCTCTTCAATTATTAACCAAGTTACTTACTTTTGATTTCAAAAGCAGCTGTTTCTTATGTGTACTGAACAAATGTGTTTAATTTTTTGTGCCAGACTTAACTTTGACTTCAAGCACTGTAATGTGGGATGGTTAGCAACAATATATTAGTGTTTCTATTTGACCCTTTCAGGACTGAACTGTATCTCCTTTTATTAATTTTTCTCTGAGTTGTGATAAATGCAGCATGCAGTACATTAGTCTAGGTGCAGGTTTATATGCTCATTTTTAGCTTTTTTCTTGTACCTTTCTGCATGTTCTACACATTGTCCTGAAACGGTTTTACAAACTGCATACCTGTAAGGTTTATTAGCAATAAGATAGGAAATCGAGCAAGTTCATCCCATAATTTTACAGGAAAAAAAATCTTTTCAGTCCATGAAAAATCTGCAATACTAGCAGTTTCAAGGAATAAATAAAAGTAAAATGCAAAAAAAAAAAAAAAAAAAAGAAAGCTTTAGGTTAAATACAAAAAGTTCCTAACAGCAAGAATTTTTGAACAATAGAATGTAATCAACTTGAAGTGGTGGTTTCTACAGTGCCTCAGGCCCAAGATTTTAAGATCTATATATACTTCGTTGTCTTCTGTGTCACATTTTATTTGCATTTATATGGAACATGTTTTCCCTTTAAGTTCCTTGTTTAAAAAACAAGTTAACTTTCAGCATTTGCATGACCATCACTAAGGCCATCATTCTTTAAGAGGCACAATTTTTTCATTGACAGTTTTTTTCACTCCCAGTATCATTTATGTACTTAATGCTCATTCCCCCTTCTATTTTTAAGATTTCAGTTCAATTTTCATTGCCAGCAAAAATGTCGTAGATCATTATACATGGTTTGTCAATACAGTTGAAATCAATTTACTGTGTTATATTTATTTAATCTGGTAACTTTTGGAGGATATTTTAAATAGAAGATATCTTATAATTAGTTCCTACATAGAATGTTTTAAGAAGGCCACAAACATGTATTTAAACATTCAATGAAGCTGATGCAGTTTAGAGAGCAGAGGATAAAATATTTTCTTTTGCATGTATGACGTGAGGAAAAAATAACTTCTTTCATTGTATGAAATCAATGTGAATAGGTAAAAACTTACCTCAAATTATTTTTGAGATGATCAGTAGACAAGTAATTTAAAGTAATTATCTTAGAAGTATGAGAGTGGCAACGTCAGGTGACAAATGTGGATATGATAAAACGTGTACTACATACCACTCTAGCGTTTCTTCTTTTTAGTGGATTGCCATGAGTCAGAATTGACTCAGTGGCAGGTAATCACCACCACCACCACTGCCACCATATATTTTAGCAATTTCTATCTCATAAGATAGATTTAAGGATTTCATGAGTTAATATCAGGGCTTCTGGTTCAAATCCCTGCTGGGAATTTGCATTTCTAGCAAGTTCCCAGGCAATGCTAATACTGCGGTTAGGGACCAATTCTGAGAACCACTAATAGAGCAGTGGTTCTCAAAATTTATTATACTTAAGAATCACCTGAGATCTTGTCAAGCTGTAGGTTCTGATTCAGTATATCTGGGGTGGAAATGCAAATTCTCAGCAGGGGTTCGAATTGGAAAGGCCAGTTTGAAACCCTGATTAACATATAAGTAAAATGCTTAAATCAGTGTGTGGCATATAGTGAGCCTTAAACAAATGTTTCCTACTTCTGTGACTATTACTACTGTTTCTCCAAAGTATTTTCCTTTAGTTCAATCATGTTACCATTGATTGCTCTTTTTTAGCATCATGCTGAACATACAATAAACGCTAAAAACACTTAATAACTAATAAACACACTTAGGACTAACCTTGTTCATTACAAAGCTATCTCTGGAGCATCTGCAAATCTGCTTTCCTAAGATACTGCACTGAGGAGGACAAATCCATTGCTGTTAAGTCAATTCTAACTCAAAGCCACCTTAAAATAATCAATAAAAATACATGGTCTCTACTCTCAAGTTGCTTACAACAACTGATTAAAAATTTTTTCATTTCCTCTGACAAAATATTTTTTGAGAACTTATCACTTGCCAGTACTGTGCTAGAAACTGGGGAGAAAAAAATGAGACAAAGTTTTTGCCCTAGAGCAGCTCATTGTCTAGTAGGGCAAAAACCAATTTTATAGAAAGGGTAAGTGAAAACAAAAGTGGGTTCTGAAAAACTTCACAAAAGATGAGTCCTGAAGGAAGATGTATTAGTTATCTATTGCTACATAACAAACTACCCCAAACCTAAGCAGCTTAAAACATTTATTATCTCAGAATCCAGAAGGGGATTAGCTGGGTGGTTCTGGCTCAAGGTCTCTCATGAGGCTGCAGTTAAGCTTTGGGCTGAGGATGGAGTCATCTTAAGGGGGCCTAAGGATTTGTTTCCAAGCTCACTCACATGGTTGTCGGCAGACCTCAGTTCCTTGTTGGCTGTTAACCAGAGATTTCATTTCCTTACCATATAGGCTTCTCCACAGGCTGCCTGAGTGTCCCCGTGACACAGCAGCTTGCTTTCCCCAAATTGAATGATCAGAGAGCGTACTGTGAGGAAGAAGTTCCAATGTCTTTTATTCCCTCATTTCAGAATCACACACTGTCACTCCATGTTACCCTATTCATTAGAAACCCCCATTCCACATACCATTGCCATCGAGTCGGAATTCAGAGACCCTACAGGATAGAGTAGAACTGTTCCACAGGGTTTCCAAGGCTGTCATCTTCATGGAGGCAGGCTGCCACATCTTTCTCCTGTGGAGCAGCTGGTGGGTTCGAATCGCTGACCTTTCTGTCAGCAGCCAAGCGGTTAACCACTGCACCATCAAGGCTCGTTCATTAGAAGCAAGTCACAAAGCCCAACCCACATTCAGGGGGAGGTGAATTAAGATCCATGTCTTGAAGAGAGAGATATCAAAGAATTTTAGGATATATATTTCAAACCATTACAGAAGACTACAGGGAAATTTGTTAAGACATTTTGAGGCAAGAAATAGGTCAATTAAGGCAGACAGAAGAACACTGCAAAGGCATGAAGCATGAAACAGCATGGAATATTGGGATATAATCAGTAGTAGTACTTGAGGCTGCAAATGTAGGAAGGTGCTAGATCATGAAAGGCTTTATACCTCGGAGTTTGGACTTTTATCCTGTAGGTGATGAGCCACCATTAAAGATTTTATGCAGGGGAGTCTCCTAAGATGTGCACTGTAGAAAAATAAATTAAAAAAAACTCCTTTCGAAGTCTAAATAAGAGATTATAAGGGTTTGATTAAAAGAATGGCTAAAGGAATGGAAAGGGGAGGATGGATTCTAGACGTATTTAGAATGTAAAAATGTGATTAGATGTGAAATGTAGAGAACAAAGATAAAAGATTTTTGGCAGATATAGACAACTGAGTACGTGGTGCTATTTCTCAGAATTATCCACTTATTTCTTTAAAAATAAAGATAAGCCCTTAATAATAATAATAATAATAATAATAATAATAATAATAATAATAATAATAAAATAACCAAACCCATTGCTGTGAAGTCAATTGACTCATAGTGACCCTACAGGACAGAGCAGAACTGCTCCATCAAGGAGCTGCTGGTGGATTTGAACTGCTGCCCTTTTGGTTAGCAGCTGTATCACTTAACCACTGTGCCACCAGTGCTCCAAATAAGTATTATAAATCATTGTTATTCTATGAAAATTAAAAATATATACATGAATACACTAAAAACGATGAAAGAAAAAGTAACTGTACTAGTTCCTTCTGCAAGGTTGAATTAACACCATGTGCATATTCTGTTAGACCTTCTTTGTGAGACTTAAAAATTTTTGCAAAATTGGAATTTAAAACTTTTTCTTTGCACTTAACTATATGTCAATAAAAATTCCTCTACACCATTTTTAATGGCTGAGTACTGTTCTATTGTATGGATGTAGCTTAATTTATTTAACCAATCTCCTAATAAACAATGCAATAATGAAGATTCTTGCAATCTAATTGTTGCACACATCCTTTTTTCCTTGATATATTACTCGAAGAGGGACTGATAGATCAAATGCACATGGTCAAGGCTTTTGATATATATGTTAACCAAATGAGAAATATTCCTATTTACATTCTCAGCAGTATAAGCAGTTGTTTCTCTGAACCCTTTACAGTATTATCAAGACATGACCACTTATTACAGTAACACCTGAAGACTAACTTAAGGTGTAACATGTCACTGATAAGTCAGGCTATTACACTTTTATATTATCACACAAAGTCTAAGATTCTTACATGTATTTTAGATGAGGTCCTGTAAGTCACATAATAAATCAGACCCCTATTTAGTGGGAATTTCAACCCTGGATATTATATTGCAGTGCTCTTTCTGATATGCCCGTCTGCCTTACCAAGTTTTTTTTTTTTTTCCCTGTGATAACCACACAGGTTTCCCAGATAAGAGCATAAATTTTCATCTTCAAGGGCCAGAGCCTACGCTTATCCCATTAGTTTACCTGTTTTCCCTAGTTGCTTTCCAGCTAGGATTTTAAAATGGTCTTGAAAGAAACCTTTCAAGATACTGATTTTTTTAAAAGTCTATCTAATCTTAGATAATGATCTATTTTATTCATTCATTCATTCAATCAACAGCACTTATCTAACATCTACTATGTGTGAGGGATAAAGCAATGAACAAAACACATGTAGTCCCTGTTCTCACGGAAATTACATTTTAGTTAGGGTGAAGGGAAACAGAAAATAAATAAAAGAACAAGGCAAATATAAATTATAAGCACTTTTAAGAAAACGAGGGGCACTGGTGGTTCAGTGATAGAATTCTCACAATACATGTTGGAGACTGGGCTTGATTCCTGGCCAAGGTACCTCCATGGGCAGCCATGACCTGTCAGTGGAGGCTTGTGTGATACTATGATGCTGAACAGATTTCATTGGAGCTTCCAGGCTACAAAGAAAATCACAATGATCCAATTTGCAATCGATCAGAAAGCGTTTCCTTCTGCTGTGCATGGGGCTGCCGTAAGTCTGGGGGCCAACTAGATGGCAGCCAGCAACAACATTAAGAAAACAGAAGGTCATGTGATAGAGAATAAATGGGAAGGAAGCAACTTTAGGTACGGTGGCCATGGAAAGTTTCTCAGATATGATATTTGAGTTAACACCTGAAAAATAAGAATTAGCAAGTGCAAAGACCCTGAGATGGCAAGCCTATTAATATTGGATTTGGTTGAGAACAAAAGACCCAAATGGTGGCTTTAATAAGACAGTTTATTTTCTTCTCACATCAAAACCTGAAGGTAAGGCGTATAGGGCTGGTATGGTGCTCCAATTCAGAAAGTCTTCAAGGATCCAGGCTCCTGCCAGTTTATAGTTTTGCCATCTCTAAAATGGAAGAATTTGCCTATGGCCCAGAGATTCAAATGCTGTTTTATACAGGTTAAATTGGCAACTAGCATTCCAAGGTGTTGGATACAGGAAGAGAAAAAGAAGCAAAGGACTAAAGGTGCATACCAGCTTTTAAGGATGGTTCTGGAAAGGTGCCACATGACATTTCTTTTATATCCCATTGGCCAGAACCGTCACGTGGCTAAACGACAGGCTGGAAAATATAGTTAGTGTTCATTCTTGACAGTCATGTGTCCATACCCATTATTATGAAAAAAATGGAGGAATTTTAGGGGACAACTATCAGTCTGCTACAGACTGGAAAGAACTTAGTATGTGACAAAAATAGAAAGGAGGCAATGGGAAGGATAAAAACAAGATGAAGTTGGTGAGGTAGGCAGGAGCCAAATTATACAGTCTTAAAGACGATGGCAAGAAATTGGGATTTAATTCTCTGTACATAGAGAAGCCATCGGACAGTTTTAAACAAGACTGACGTAACCTATTGATATTTTTAAAATAACCACTCTGGCTATGTAAAGAACGGTTTGAAGGGGTAAGAGGCAAAGTGGAAGCAGATAATGTGGATTCTGCAGTGACCCAGCAAGAGAACACAGTGACTGGGACAGGGTGGTAGCACTAGAGGTGGTAAGTGGCTGAACTCAGAGTATATGTGTACAATTAAGGTGATAGTACTGGCTAATGAGTTGGATGTGAGTGTGAGGGAAAAAGCAATCAGGGAATTCTAGTTTTATGTGTGACCAAGTGGGTGAATGGTGGAACTACTTATGGAAATGAGAAAGATTAGGGGAGCCATGAACAAGGAGATTTAAACGTTCCGTTTTACACAAATTAAATCTGAGATGTCTGTCCTTTCTGTCCTTTGCCATAGTAAAATTTTCATTACTGTCCATTTCTTCTACAGCTAGTTATACACAAACTCATTCTTCCTTTAATAACATTTTTTTTCTTAATCTAAGTCAGTAGTTTTTCTATAAGGGGCAAAGTAATTTACCTTATGCGTATTTTGAAAATAAACAAAACACATACTCATAAATATGGACTGTTTAACACTATCTACCAAATGGGCAAATACACTTAACATTTGCAGTGAAGATGAACTTGTTAATGGTATAGGACAATTAAAAAAATGCACCATTTATTGACTGCTTACTAGAAAGCCAGAAACATACTAAGCTCTTAACAGATGTTAGCACATTCAATATCTAGAACCACTCTCTAAGATACGTATAAAGCAAACTTTACAAATTTGTAATAGATGAGAAAAACAAACCAAACCCACTGCTGTTGAGTCAATTCTGACTCATAACGACCCTGTGGACAGTGTAGAACTGCCCCACAGGGTTTTCAAGGCTATAAATCCTTACAGAAACAGTCTGTCACATCTTTCTCCCGAAGAGTGACTGGTGGGTTCAAACTGCCAACCTTTCGGTTACCAGCTGAGCACTTAACCACTGTGTCACCAGGATTTCTTATGGCACAACAGGATAATTAAAAACTTCTTCTTTGACAAGGTTTAAAGTAAATTCATCCTAAACATCATTTTCAAACGAGCAATAGCATCAGTGTATTTTTTCCTCACACTTCTTTCCTACACATTCAACGTCATGAAAATGTTTGCTGTTCTTTCTCTTTCAGTGATATACCCAAGGTAACAAAATCCTCATGCCAGCTTTGTCTCCTTTGGAAGTGATTTCTCTAATTTTCCAAAGTTTATACTATTTAAAATTCATGCTTTTTTGAATAAATATAGGGAGGTAAGAATAAAGTCCATCTTTTGGGCTTAAGGTCAGTAAGTAATGCTTAATACCCACACCCACTGCCGTCGAGTCGATTCTGACTCATAGTGACCCTATAGGACAGAGTAGAACTGCCCCATAGAGTTTCCAAGGAGCACCTGGAGGATTTGAACTGCCAACCTCTTGGTTAGCAGCCGCAGCACTTAACCACTACACCACTAGGGTTTCCACGCTTGATACATATAGGCATATAAGCATATTTGCTTTTTATCATTCCTTTTTATGTCTCGGTATTATTAATGGTTATATTTTTTTAATTAATAAATTCAAACGCTCAGTAATGCTAGGTATTACTAAATATCATTGTAGATAAAGGCATATTTGGTCTTTTAACACACAATGTTATGGTAATAGATGCTAATAACATCAAAAGAGGAAGCAGAATAGGTAGGAAGAAACGGGATGTAGGGTAGAAGGGAGCGAAGGACATAAAGAAACAAATGTTCTTCCTTGAATTTTCCTGAAGTTAAAAAACAAAAAAACATGACGTTTAATGAAATGAATAATTGGATAAAACATTTTCTATTGGCTACATGAGCACCATTTGGAATTAAAATAAATTCACACGATATCTACTGAAAACATCTTGCATTTCAAAACATAACAAAGTTATTCTTTATTTTATAGTATGCTTATTTTTCTTGCTATTTATGTCTGAAATGTCCTTGCCGTTTAGTGACAAATTTTGAATTGGATTATAGTGACTTTGGGGAGAGATTTTATATAACAAACAAAAACTAAAGTAAAAATTTTATTTACTTCAAATTAACTGTACTTTACATTTATTTGGAAATCCTGGTGACGCAGTGCTGAGGAGCTACAGCTGTTAACCAAAAGGTTGGCAGTTCGAATCCACCAGGTATTCCTTGGAAACTCTATGGGTAGTTCCATTCTGTCCTATAGGGTTGCTATGAGTCAGAACTGACCAGACGGCAATGGGTCTGGTTTTTTTTTTTTTTTGGTTTACATTTATAAATAAATTCTATCACTCAAACAGAAAGAAATTACAATTCTCATGTTCTGGAACTAAAGAATTCCAAGACACACACGCAGAGGGCCTTTTTCTTTCACTTTAAGTCCAAAAATGTCGAGTAACTATAAAAGAGAGAGCGTTTACAGACACACAAAGGAATAGAGCGCGATTATTGCAAGGAAAACAAACTTAATTTCACTTTTGAGCAACAATTAATTTCCAAGAAAGCACAGACTGCTGTTGCGCAATTTCCTCCAAAGCCACCATAATTACAAACGGACTTGCTGATGGCCCAGTCACTCAAGCTTACGCGGAGACGGGGAAGTGGGGGCAATTTGTTGTCGTGCGCCCTGGAGTCGATACCGATTCATAGTATGAGTAGAGGCTAGACAAAATGCTATAAACCTAACTCAGCCGGTGCAAGCTCACAAAATAATGCTTTTAAAAACCTGCTCTCCAATATACTTCCTCCCACCACGTTAAAAAAAAAAATAAGGGTGGCGAATAGAAAACAGCAATGGTTTCGGCAGAGAGGAACTCACTTCTCAGGAGGTGACGGTGAGGTGCTGCGGGTCTCTGGATGTGCGTGCACAAGCACCGGAGGCTCCAGGGGCTGAGAGAGGAAAACGGGACAGCGATCAGGTTTGCTTCAGGTGGTGGGAGTGAGGAAGGGCCCCACTCGAGGCGGACGTGGGAGGGCGGAGTGTTGGACACAAACACAAACACGCTCCACGTCCCCGAGGAGGGCGGACCGATGCCACCTCACCATTCCCCGCCCCTGGACCCCGCGGTCCCCCTCTGACCTACAGCCCGAGCCCAGTGCGAAGCGACCCGGTCCTAGGAGGGCATTACGGCCGCAGAGGGCCCCGCTCGCTGTAACGGCCGCGAAAGAGCCTCCCACGGAAAAACAAAAGACACGGCGGAGGCCGCGGTGAGGGCGATGGGTAGTGAAGCGCTCCTCTCCACCTTCCTCTGAGAGCGCTGGAAACTGCCCACCCACCCCATCCTGTCGGGTCGGCAATCTATGCTCCCACCTTCCGCCGCCGCCTTGAGGCAAGCCGGAGCGACGGGGTCACGACGGGGGTCAGAGGGTAAAGGTCTTGCTCCCAGCAGCCTCCGCGGTGGATACGTCGCCATCTTGGATCCGCGGGACAAGAAAATTCATGCGGTGAGTTTTTGGCAAATTTTCGGAAGTCTGGCTGCGGGGCGCGCGGCGGGGGCGGCGGATTCGGGGCCCCCGCAAGGCGGGGGAATGCCTCGGGGCCGGGCCGGTGGCGTCCGGGGTCCGCGGGCAGTGTCCCGACCCACCGCTTCCCGTTGCTTTTGTCTAGGCTCCAATCGAGAGAGGGAGAGCGGAGCGGGCGGGGAGGGGGGTGGCGGCGGTGGAGGGAGGGAGGGGGTGTGTATACGGGGTGGTGGTGGACGGGACGTAAAGCGTCGCTCTACTCAGGCCGCTGCCGCGGCAGCTCCGGAGCTTAGGCCGAGTCCCACCCGCGGGCAACCGGGCTTTCCCTACACTCGGCTCCCGCCAGCGCGGAGGAGCCGCCGCCGCGCTGCTTCTTGGGGAAGACAAGAAGGCGGCAGCGGCGGTGGCCGAGGAGTCCGGGCTAGCTTTAGACGACGCTACCGCCTTCCTAGCAGCTGCCGCGGTCTCTGGCTCTTCCCAGCGTCTCACTACACGTACATCGTCCGCAACTTGTGTGTTTCTGTGTTTAAGATGAGGGGCATTGGACTGGCTAACGGGTTGCAGGCCTTAGGGTACCAAAGGCTGTAAATGGTGGAGGAGGAAGGAGTGCAACTGTGATGCCTGTGCCACCGCACCGGGAGGATGAAGCTTCCGTGGTGTCATAGGGACTGAGTCAGGATGATCCTCTGGCGGCGGAGGAACCCGAGACGATTCTGCCTGTGAAAGTTGCTAGCCCTCGGTTTCCACTTCCGCCGGGGCTGCTGCTCGTCTAGCTGTCTTGGGTCTAACTTAAAAGTTAAACGAAAGAATGAGTGGGGTTAAAGGCCCTCTTAGTTCTTAGTTGAGGTTCTGTGGGTCCAGAAGAAAGCTTCGTAACTCTAGGTAGCTATGTTCCTCAGCGAATGCGAATTGTAGTTTTCTTTCGGGAAAGCATTTCCTAGGTTTTAAAGTAGGCATTTATCTCAGGCCCTGTGGGTACTATATTTCCACGACAAAAGCCTAACATACGGGTGCCATCCTCTCGGAAGGAACCTAAACATCAACTTCCTTCCAGTCCTAGGAGAAACCATCACTTTTCAACATCCAGAAAAGGGGTGCAGCACATTTTCTTTTTTATAACTCTTGGTCAAAGGATTCTACCTCATTTTCAGTCATCTAAACGGTTTCTAATCATTAGATACATTGGTATCAACCCTTAGATTCTTGGCTAAATGGTAAAAAGTACTGAGTTAAAATCTGTTCATGAGGAAACTAGGTTTGAAATTGGAGTTCAAAGTTGGACACATTTCCTGTCATGGTTGATATTAGGAATTTCTAGAACTCTGGAGTCATAGGTGCAACTTTTGATTTGCCTTTGAAGCATCATAAGCAGAAATGAAAAAGTGTGGGATGGGGTAGAAATTTAAAAATACCTGTTTTTTCATACCCATTTTATGTTGTTTGGGAATGCTTGGTATATTTGACAAGTTAACTCTCAAAGGTCACCGAGTATATCTCGTTTGCAATTTTGGAAGGTAACTGCATCCCAGATTTAAAGGGTTGATACACAATCTCAGTGCACTGAAATGATTGTCTGCTACGTTCAAATCTCTTTCATTGAAGTGTTTCTTAATGGACCAAGATCATTAATAAGTTTTGTATGTTGAACTTCTGTTTAGTTTGTAGTTCTTTTGTTATACTAGATACTAAAGGAAAAGCAAGATACATTTTAAAACAAGACAACTCCAACTCTGTCTGCTTCTTACTTGTCTGTAATATTTTCATTTAGTTTTAAAACGGCGTTTTTTTCCTTCTTTTTTCAGGGGGCATGAATTGCGGTGATTTCTGTAAACTGCTATTTTAGAGAGGAAAGGAAAAACTTTCACGTTTTTGCATTCTAATTAATGATGTATCAATACCAATAAGTTAATGTAAACATTACTTGTTGGCAAAATCCTTTTGTTCTACGTATATAGTGTAGAGATCTGTGACCTAATCTGATACCCTTGGGGAATGAGAATTGCTTATATGTTCAACCTAGCAACAGATAAAACTTTTAACATTTTTTTTCGGCTTCTATTACACTTGCGTTTCAAAGTAAATTTATGTGGTGGAAAAATGAGGGCAAAATGCACGAGTGTGAGTGACTTATACCCCCTTTTGAGAAGGAGTCCTGGTGGCGCAGTGGTTAAGAGCTCCGTTGCTAACCAAAAGGTTGGCGGTTCGAATCTACCAGCTGCTCCTTGGAAACCCTGCTCTGTCCTGTAGGGTCACTATTAGTTGGAATCGACTCGAAGGTAATGGGTTTGGTTCGGTTTTTGGTTTTATTTGATTAGTACTGATGTTGAAGATAATATAAAACTCAGAATGATATGCCTCCCCGTTTTTACTTTATAACTTTGAACTTTTACTTTTTGATTTTTCAGAGATGTTTTATCATTAGTTATAATCTGAAAATTCTCTTTGTTCAAAAGTGAATAAATACTTTAGATTTATGAGTAAATTTTACTAGAAGTGCTTCTAACCCAGTTTTTTTGGTTTTTACCTCTTCAGTAGATACTGATATTAAAAGTACTTGTATTTTGAAAGACCATTACAGAATTTTTTAAAACCTATGAGAGGTTATAATTTTACTGTTTTTAGGGACAAATTTGCTTCATAAGATTTACTGATAATATGAAAAAGTAAAGAAAATGATGCTGCATGTGTATGTATGAAATACTGAGTGGATACTAATAGACTTGTAAAAAGAGCTTGGTTTATAATTTGTTTTTTTTTTTTTTCCTTTCAAAGCAATGTTAAATGATAGCATTTTTTTTCAAGTGTCTTAAAAATTTTGACTGTAGAAAGCTTATTCTGTTACGGTCACATACTTAAAAGCAGACTCTAACAATCCCATGTACCTGCCCTAATAGGCATTTGCTGACAGTTTATGCAAACAGCAATACAGTCTTAGGAAAAAGTTACTACTAAATATTTATGATTTTATTTATTATCTGGACCTCTAGTGGATTTTGTAACACAAGGATAGGAAAGTTTCAGAGGCGGAGTTAAGATGAGTTGCACCATAATATGTTAATACAGTTAGGTTCATATCAATGGATCTAGTGCTATGATGGAGTCATTCTCCTTAATGGTACAGGTGATTGTTTTCCTTACTAAGGATGATTTCTACCTGCGATACTTAAAGGAATTGAAATTCATTATGACTTGTACTAGATATTTTGGGAAGTTACACTAAAATCGATGTTGCAGAAAGTCTGTTGAAAGAAAGAATGGAAGCTAGGGTTCTAAATTTTTTTAATTTTATCATTTTTACTTTGGTTTTGTTCGTTGAGTCCTTCCTCTGTTTAAATAGTACTTAGGTTTTTTTCTGTTTGGCATCCTTTGATTTCTCTTTTAAAACTTGCATCTTATTACCGATCATATGATGTAGCTTGTTCGTTTATTTGGGTGGGGATGTCCTAGAAATAAAATTCCTAGTATGTTTTTCTGACAGCTTGTTCTCTGAAATACAGATGCAAATCGCTAGGTGTATCGCTTGGAGTATTCTCTATTATGAAGTAATGCAAAGATTTACAATGGTTATTTTTTGTTAAGAATTTTTAGCTTATATAATATGGAAATACAAAGAAGTGAGTTTTCTAGGAGAAAATGATATATTCACCTTTCTGAACACTAACATTTTGTATATGGTACACTCAGGATGTAAGTCTATATAGATATAGTTAGATATATTGGACATGTTTACCACTTACCCTGTAGGGTTTTCTTTTCCTTTGCATTCATGGGTATGTTTTCCTTTGTGTGTGTGTGTATTTTAACTCTCTTCTCCATTGCTTGACAGACTTCTTATTCTTCACAGCTCAACTATGGTGTCATATTCTTTACAAAACCTTTCTGATATTCCAAATCCTTCTTTTGTACTGCCTTTTATTTTTGAAACTTCTGTTATTGAATGTGTCACACTTTATTGTAATTTACTGTTCATCCCCATCTCCCACTAATAACCTTCACTGACCAGTGAGCACCTCTGAGAGGTAGAGATCTGTCTTATTTAGGTTTATGTTTCTAGTGCCTTCTATGAGCCCTGGTGGCCTGGTGGTTAAAAACTTGGCTGCTATCCGAAAGACTGGCAATTCGAATCCACCAGCCGCTCTTTGGAAACCCTATGGGGCAGTTCTGCTCTGTCCTATAGGTCACTGTGAGTTGGAATCGACTTGACAGCAACTGGTTAGTGCTTTGTATAATGCATAGTATGTAGTAGGGTCTTAATAAATATTCATTAAACTGATGCCAGATTGTCATTTGACCCTTCATGCTGTCAGAGTACCTTGTTTCCAATCCAGAGTTCATAAGCAACAAATTGGGAAAAAAAGGTAGAGAGGAGAACATCTGTGTTCCTTTTTTGAATCCTTTCCTAGAGTTTTGCCTCTTGCCTGTCAGAAGTTAGGTAGGTAGTGAGCTATTTAAAGAAAGCATGTGTATAGTGAGTGAGGAACTGAGGGAAAGATGTTGTAAATAAAGTGATTAATACCCTATTTGGCTTTTGGCAGAATGTTTAGGACTGTGATTCTCTCTGTATTCAGTGTGCTAACACCATGGTTGAAGGAGATAGTTTTGTATTTTTATATAATAATGTATATTTACCAGGACTTAACATACACTTCTATTAGATTTGGGCTTTTTGAAGTTAGATTCTATGTTGTTTTCACCTTTTTACTCTTAATGCCTGGCCCTGTGCCTAGTACAAAGTAAGAGTTCTTTACTGCGAATACCGTTCTCCTTAAGGAAGTTAGGTGAGATGAGTTAACGTATCATAATTTACGGGAGGTCGAAAATCCAAAAAGCTTTGAGAAGTAAAATTTTTTTTTTTTTAAATAAGCATGGTGCCAAAATCCAACTTCAAATGATAGTAGCTTGTTTATCATCTTTAGTTGTCTCTCTCAACCTTATTTTCCAATATTTTGATAAGGGAAGTGTTGTGTTTGATCATGGGTTTTGCCTAGATCACTCTGGGGGGGAGCGGTATCATGATATATATATATATATATATATGTATTATTTTACCTTTCTAAAATCTGAAAAATTCTAGTTCTGAGAAATGCTGTAATGTGGTCTTCAAGGATTTTGGATAAAAGATTGTGCTCTGGTGTTGTGTCCATTTTAGAGATATAGATATCAAACCAGGTTAAATGTCTCCTGGAAGATGATAGAGATGCTAACATTTTCTTATATTTTATTTGCTTATATATTTTCTAGAGACATTTAACTCACAAACACACAGACAAAAAAATTTGATCCAGTACTCAGGACGCTAGTGCTTTCTCTGCTTTTACTGAAAGGAAATGTTTTTCCTTATTTGAAAGTAGATGGGAATACAGACAGTAAAATTTTACTCTGCCAAGTAATGACAAAATAAACAAGAGAGAATTATGTGTCCCAGCAATGTAGATAACAGTGAATAGACTTGCTTTTTTTTAAAGCTTATATTACTATACCATTTTTCCATTTATATATCTGGATATGGAAATATAACTCCATTTTGTATCAGCATCTGGTCAAAATGTAATCTTGATTATGTAATACAGTATGTTTGAGAGAGGGACATTTGGTTTCATGTCATATCTGGCAGAAATGTTTTTGTGTTACTTTTAAAATTGCAGATTACAATGCTTATCTTGTATACTAGTTTGTGAATAGTTTTTTGTTTGTAAAGGAATCTTTCATAGATTAGTAAACTGATAATATTCAATAAATTTACTGTGCCATTCAAAGGACCTGATTCCTTTTGGCTTTATATTATTAGTACCGAATATTTTAAAAATGCTTTGTAACTTGTTAAGTATTTTCATATAAAAAAACGAAAAAACCCATTGCAGCCGAGTTGATTCCGACTCATAGCAACCGTAAAAGACAGAGTAGAACTTCCACATAGGGTTTCCAAGGAGCAACTGGTGAATTTGAACTGCCGACCTTTTGGTTAGCAGCTGAGCTCTTAACTACTGTGCTACCAGGGCTCCATACTTTCATATACATTATCTCAATATCATATGATTGTCACTTTGATGTTTACTTTTTAAAGAAGTTTAAATTGCAACATTAATATTTATAAAAATAGAAAAAAATAAAGCTGTTTTGAGTAATATGAAGATTAGAAGTTGGAAATTATGAAGGCTGTTTCTGTCCTTTTAAATTGGACTCATCATCCAATTTGTTTCTTATTTATTTTAGTGCTACGCTGTAGAGAAAATTCTGATTCTCAAATTAAGTAGGTGTAAATGGAAATTTTTTTGATCCTATCTGATCATCTTGCAGATTCGAGACACTTAATTAAATTGATATAACCAAAACCAAAAACCAAATCCAGTGCCATCGAGTTGATTCCGATTCATAGCGACCCTATAGGACAGAGTGGAGCTGCACCATAGAGTTTCCAAGGAGCACCTGGCAGATTTGAACTGCTGACCCTTTGGTTAGCAGCCGTAGCACTTAACCACTACACCACCAGGGTTTCCATAAATGGAAATAGAAGCAGTAGGAAAATACTTTTTTCAAGCTTGACTTTCTGGCGATAGCCAACAACTGCTCATGTTTTTAAAAATTATTAACATGTTAATAAAAAAAACTACCCGAATCTTATATGAGAATAGTATTAAAATGAGAATAAATGATAATCTTGTATCATATTGATGCCACATATTACAGGTTTACTTATTCCGTACAATCCTGTGAGGAAACCATGTGCGGAGCAGATAGTCCTTGAGCTTTTCCTTGATTTTTGTATTATACAGAGTACTGCTTTAGGGGTTGTTATGGATTGACTTGTGTCCTCCAGAAATATGTATTGTAAATCCTTAACTCTTTGCCTTTGATTATGATCCCATTTGGGAATGGGTTGTTTTATGTTAATGAGACAGGATTAGTGTAGGGTGTGTCTTCAGTCAATCTCTTTTGAGATAATGAAAGAGATTAAACAAGCAAGCAAAAGCAGCAGAGATGGGGGAAGAGAGATGCCGAGGCACATGAAGATCGACCAGGAGCAGAAGCTTACAAGAAACAAGGACCTTCCTCCAGAGCCAACAGAGAAAGAAGGCCTTTCCCTAGAGCCCTAGAGCTAAGCACCCTGAATTCGGACTTCTAGCCTCCTAAACCAAAGAAAATAAATTTTTGTTAAAGCCATCCATTTCTGTTATAGCAGTACCAGATAACAAAGAATTTGTTATAGAAAAGTGGGGCTCTAACAAATTCATACAGTGTGTAAGTGGTTTTGGAATTGGGTAATGGGTGTAGGCTGAAAGAGTTTTAAGGTGCCTAATAGTAAAAGCAGGAGCCCTGGTGGCACAGTGGTTAACACGATTGACTGTTAACTGAAAGGCTGACCGTTTTGAAACTGCCAACAGCTCCATGGGAGAAAGATTTGACAGTCTGCTTCCATAGAGATTTACAGCCTTGGAAATCCTATAGGGTTGCTATGAGTCAGAACTGACTTGATTTGATGGCAGTGGGTTTGGAATAGTAAAAGCCTAGAGTGCCTAGAAGAGATGGTTGGTAGAATTATGGATATCAAAGGCAGCTCTGGTGAGGGCTCAGAAGGAAGTGAAAAGAGCTATGGAGACACTCTTATCATCTTAGAGAATATATGGTGTCAGCAACAGAATGTTACTAGAAAGGGGGCCATTGAATGTGCTCTGGTGAGACTTTAAAAGAAAATGAACATGTAATTGGACAGTGGAAGAAGGGCAGTGGTTTTTATGCAGTGGCAAAGAACTTGTCTGAATTACGTTCAGATGTTTGGTGGAAGGACTTTGAAGTGATTAACTTGGATATGTAGTTGAGGAGATGTCTAAGCAAGATCTCAGTGGGGCTGTCTGGTTTCTCCTTGCTGCTTATAGTAAAATACGAGAGTAAAGAAGATGTACTTAAACATGGACTGTGCAAAATGAAAACAAAACTTAAAGATCTGGAAAATCCTGCAGTATTAGACTAAGGACACGTGTCCTAGAATGTTCACTGAGGACATGGCTATACAATCTTTTGTTTAAGAGGTTAAGCCTGTGGCTGATGGACCTAACCAAGTACAGCAGAAAATCTATCAGTTTAGACTGAAAGGGACAGAGAAATGATGAAAGAAAACTGTCAGCCCCTTGGAATTCTACAGGCAGGAAATAGGCCAAAGGACATACATCTCTTGTCCTCCAGGAAAAGAAAAGGACCATCCCTAGAGCCGCTTGGGGATCAGCAGAACTGTTGGAAGGAGCAGAGGAAGCCAGGCCTTCTGGATCTCAAAGGGTGGGGCCATAGCCTCCTAGGTTGCAAAGAGTCAAATCTTTACCAACTTGGTTCTGTAGTGTTTGGCCACCCAGAGCTGAGGGGGCAGGGCTGCCACACCCAAGGGACAGAAGCACGGTGCCTGCTGGGGCTGAGAGTGTGGGGTTGCCATTCAGAGGAACTAGGAGAATGGGGCCTCCAAAGCCAAGGGAGCTGAGTTGCATTCTCAGTGGGCCTGGAAGGTGGAGCTGAAGCCCAGGGCCGAGGGGCCTCAACCCAGAATCCAGAGAGCGTGGCCAACACCAAGAGTCTGGACAGTAAGGCCATTGCCTAGGTGGTCTCAGAGAACACAAGATAATTTTCAAGCCTCGAGAGCTAATCTAAATTGTTGTTCTGGGTTTTGGATTTGCTTGGTGTCCATTATCCCTTCCTTCCCTCCAGCCTCTCCCATTTATAATGGAAATGTATATCTTGTGCTGGTTCCTCCATTGTATTTTGGAAGAAGATAACCTGTATTTTAGATTTCACAGGTTCACAGATGAAGAGAATTTTGCCCCAGGCTAGAATATGCCTAACACTCCAGGATGAAATATACCTAATGTCTCACACATATTTGATTTAGATGATTCAGAAGATGAGATTTTGGACTTGGAGTTGATTTAAGACTTTTGGGACGGGGTGAATTTATTTTGCATGTGTCAAGGACATGAATTTTGGACAAAATGTGGACGGGGTATAGTTTTTATAATTTCATGTGAATGAGCATGTCTAGCTTGAGTTTTAAAACAATTAGAGCTATAACCTTCTAATCTATGTGCATTTATGAGAGATTCTAGGCGTATTCAATGACATACCAGGCCAAACTTTACAACCTGGCAGCTGAGATGGTAGCCTTCAAAGAGTTTAAATTTGGTGTGTAATGTACTTATGTGTACATGTTATTTGTGTGTATGTGAGTGAGAAAGAATCACATATCCTAAAATACGTGTAAAACAATTATATTCAAATACTTCAGGGACTTCTTGAAGTATCCTGAATAATCTAGGGTGTTTCATGGCATAGTTTGGAAACTATGGGCTAGATGATTGCTGAGGTCACTTCCAATCCTAAAATTCCATGTTTTTAAAAAGTCAGACTTTTTCTTCTCACCAGGGATGCGAAATTCACAGAATTTTCTTCAATGGCATTTGAATATAAGTTGCTTAAGTTAAATTTTAAGCTGTACTGGTTGGATATTAGCATGGTAGATGTTTATAGCTAAATTCTTTTGTAATTTGAATATTCTCTGCTAGACATTGTTACAAATGCTGGGGATATGATTGTGAGCAAGACAAGCCTTGTTCGAGGAGCTAACACTATAGAAGGGAAGACAGATAATAAGCAAGTAAATTAACATGATTTTAGGTAATGGTAACTACTAAGAAGAAAATAAGGTGGGATAAGGGTATAATGATTGATTAGGGATGGGAGGAGACTGTTTTCAGTAAGGTGATAAAGAAGGACTTCTGTGGAGGTGTCATTTCAGCAGAAACCAAAAAGAGAAAGCTAGGCAAAAATCTGGGCAAATGGTTTTCCAAGTAGAAGGAATAGAAGGCCTAAGATGGGATCAAGTTTAGCATGTTTGAAGGTGATGAGAAGTTTTATAAATCATTATGTAGTGCTTTCTACATAAATTGGAATAAATCTCTAAAGGTGTAAAGAGATGATTAAGACATAATACTTGTCTTTTAATTGCGGGAAATATTGTGAGGCAGTAATTTATAATAAATTTTATAAAGGGCTGCAGGGAAGAGTTCCCTGACCAGGAAACGAACCCAGGCTGTGGCAGTGAAAGCACCAAATCCGAACCATTAGACCATCAGGGAAGACAGCTTCCTGGGCAACTGACTAGAAGAAATCCTTATTTATGCCTATTCCCAGGGAAGGTGATCCAACTGAATGCAGAAATTATAGAGCAATATCATTAATATCACACACAAGCAAAATTTTGCTGAAGATCATTCAAAAACAGCTGCAGCAGTATGTCGACAGGGAACTGCCAGAAATTCAGGCTGGTTTCAGAAGACGACATGGAACCAGGGATATCATTGCTGATCCTGGCTGAAAGCATAGAATACCAGAAGGATGTTTACCTGTGTTTTATTGACTATGCCAAGGCATTTGACTGTGTGGATCATAACAAGTTATGGATAACATTGCGAAGAATGGGAATGCCAGAACACTTAATTGTGCTCATAAGGAACCTTGACATAGATCAAGTAGCAGTTGTTCGGACAGGTCAAGGGGATACTGATTGGTTTAAAGTCAGGAAAGGTGTGCGCCAGGGTTGTATTCTTTCACTATACCTATTCAATCTGTATGCTGTGCAGATAATCTAAGAAGCTGGACTGTTTGAAGAAGAACGAGATATCAGGATTGGAGGAAGACTCATTAACAACCTGCGTTTATGCAGATGACACAACCTTGCTTGCTGAAAGTGAAGAGGACTTGAAGCAACTTACTAATGAAGATCCGAAGACCACAGCCTTCAGTGTGGATTGCACCTCAACATGAAGAAAACAAAAATCCTCACAACTGGACTAATGAGCAACATCATGATAAAGAGATAAGACTGAAGTTGTCAAGGATTTCATTTTACTTAGATCCACAATCAACAGCTATGGAAGCAGCAGCCAAGAAATCAAACGACACATTTCATTGGGTAAATCTGCTGCAAAGGACCTCTTCAAAGTGTTAAGAAGCAAAGATGTCAACTTGAAGACTAAGGTGAGCCTGACACAAGCCTTGATATTTTCGATTGCATCATATGAATGAGAAAGCTGGACAGTGAATAAGGAAGACAGAAGAAGAATTGACACCTTTGAATTCTGGTGTTGGTGAAGAATATTGAATATACCACAGACTGCCAAAAGAACGAACAAATCTGTCTTGGAAGAAGTACAACCAGAATGCTCCTTAGAAGTAAGGAGGACGAGACTGTGTCTTACATACTTTGGACGTGTTGTCAGGAGGGATCAGTCCCTGGAGAAGGACATCATGCTTGGCAAAGTACAAGGTCAGCGGAAAAGAGGAAGACCCTCAGCAAGGTGGATTGACATAGTGGCTGTAACAGTGGACTCAAGCATAGCAACAATTGTAAGGATGGTGCAGGACTGGGCAGTGTTTCGTTCTGTTGTGCATAGGGTCACTATGAGTTGGAACAGACTCAACGGCACCTTACAACAACAACAACATAGGGAAGTGGGATTTTTTTTTTTTTTTTCGTTAAGATGCCATGAAAATGCTTACTGGATCAGATGAAACTGTGAGTCTGTCTGTATTAATGGAAAAGTATAAAGGAGGACAAACTTTTTTAATTCATGAAGTTACGTAGAATAATAAAAACATCTAAGAAAGAATTTTTAGTTGTGCAAAATTTAGATAGCGAGCTTTAGATATTGGTAATGATTTTTATGTTCAATTAGATTTGGTTGTATAGTTTAAACATTGCTGTGTATCATGCACTTTAAAAACAGGTTCAGTTTTTGTGGTGCGTGATGTGGAAACATGCTAGAGAAGAGCAACAGTGTTTGTGGGAGTTAATGAGGGGGTTTCTGGGAGATAATACTGGAACTGGGTTCTCTAGGGTGATTTGGAGTTCACTCTGTAGGGGAGGTCATGGAAATAGCATTACAAATGCACACAGGCCTGGGAGAATATGCTTGATTTGGCAAATGGCAAGAAAATCCCCTGAAGTGGTGGTTGGAGTTCTGGGACCTCACAGGAGAGGCTGGCTGAAGGAGTGAACTGGCTGTATGGTGAGGCCTTTATCCTATACATTGTGAGGAGCCATTTACTATTTTTGCCCTCAGAGGAAGTGATATTCAGATTTGTGCTTCAGGGGGAAATTTTAGATTCCATCGTCAATCTGTAATTAAAATTGCAAGCTTGATGTTGTGTACAGGTATGCGCCACGTGACATCCGTTCAGGCAATGTCCAACCGGGTGCATGTCTGTGATCTCATAAGGTTCTAATAGAGTTTAGAAATTCCAGTTGAAGAATGGATCGTAGTGTATGTACTTTACTAAGTACTGTAGATCTTATCTTTCACTAGCTCTCCAGGTCCGGTGTCAGGAGCGGTAGGTCCTGGCGGCATCCACCCTATGGCTACCTGTCCACTTGTGCTTGCTTCAGGCAGGGACCATACAGATGCTGCAAGAGCTGCCAAGAGGGATGCCTTGTGAGGCTGGAAATAGCATTACAAATGCACGCATTTGTCTCACTTGGCCAGGGCGCCCTCTGTGACATGCCCGAGACCCTGTGATGGCAGCTGCCAAGCAGTCCTAGCTGCTGTGTTGGTGAGAGGAGGAGCCAGGAAGGTGGCTAGGGGAGGAGATGAAGGTAAAGGAGGGGTGGGCACCATTAGGGGTGGTGAGGAAGGCAGGCTGAGAGGAAGGAAGGGAAGGGAGCCAGCAGCCTGCCTAGAGGTGGCCAACTGGGCAGGAAGTGCTTGAGTCAGCGGGGGCCTGGCATGGCTCTCAGAGACTGGGTGGTAACCACGGAGGACCAGTTGTGGCAGAACCAAAGGTTTCTTGCAGTTCCTTGGCGTAGTGGTGGTGGCGCAGTCCCAGACCTGCCCGGTGACCGTCCTGCAATCCCCTTACCTATATATAACGTGGTGTTCATACAACATCCAAATCACATAACATCCTATTTCACATAATGTATTGTGGACATTAAGCTACGAGTATCTGTGTTTTTTTTTTTGAAGGATTATTTTTCTCCCCATTAAACAAATCGAATATTTTGTATTCATATTAGCAAGGTTTTTATTTATTAAAAACTGTATGAATTTGAAACTTTGTAGTTTGTTTCTTCCAGAGAACTTACTCCTTACATACATAAACCAGTAGTTAAAATTTTTACATTAGTGAATAGAATTTGTTACGTAAGTTTTGGGGCAGGCAGTTTGAATGTTATCATTGCTGTGTGCAGTCCAATTGATTCTAACTTATAGCGGCCCTGTAGGACAGAGTAGAACTGCCTCACAGGGTTTCCTAGGCTGTGTTACAAAAAAAACAGGAGCAGGTTAATAGGTCTTTTTCTCCTGCATGAACCACTGACCTTTCAGTTCGCAGCTGAGCGCTTAACCATTGTACCACCAGGGCTCCTTTGAATGTTATTATCTGACATTATTTGCAGGCATGAGACCTAACATTGCTCGGATAAATTAGAATAAAACAAATTAGCTATGCAGTCATAGAAGTTGATATCTGTATTATTGTTATTGTTAATTGCCGTTGAATCAATTCCGACTAATAGCGACCCCGTGTGTACAGAGGAGAACTGCTCCATGGATTTTTTTTTAAGGCTGTGTGACCTTTTGGGAGCAGATTTCCAGCCTGTGTTCTGAGGCATCTGTGGGTGTGTTCGAACCGCCAACCTTTCAGCTAGTAGTGAAGCACCTAACGCTTTGCTCCACCCAGGGACTCCATTATATTTATTACAAGTGCTTGTTTTAAAATGCTAAGATGTTTGTGTGTGTATATATATTGCTCAAAACACGATAACGTAAGACTTACGCACTTATTCTAGGTTGCTATCATTAGTTTTTAATCCTAAAATGAAAAAAACTCAAGTGTTTGTAATTAGAAAGAATTGATAGTATTGTGATTATTTTTTTATTCCCTAAGAATGCAATTTGAGCAAATTATTACTTTGATAATATGCATTATGTACTGCTATCACAGCAAAAAATTCATTCTACCAAGATGATTTGGAGCTGCTTAGGTCACCTAATTGTCCGTTTAGTCCGGTTTTGGCTAAATAAAATGGAGCTGATTATAGCTATCGTATTAAAGAGTGTTGTATTTTGTTGGGATTTTACATGATGTGATTAAAGAGTCTCTGGACTTAACCAGCTGGAATCGGAATCACAGATCCACCACTTTTAACTAGCTGTGTGACTTCTCCCTATATTTCAGTTTTCTCATGTGAAAAATGAGGTTAAATAACAATACCTCAGGACTGATATAAGGAATAAAGGTTCTTTTTTTGTTGTTGTTGTTGGACTTCCTGTATTAAGGATAAGCTTCTGAGACATATATGAAAATTAGCCGCAGTTAATTCATATTCATAAATCAGATTTGTCAATGAAAAGAAGAATAATGCGGCCTTGCTTTTTGAGTCTAGATATGTTTTTCCTACCACAGATTTTGTTTAGGTGACATTCTGGTTAAGTATTTTGTGTAATATTTTGAGTAACATATAAATAAATCTTAGTATTTCCCTATCTATAGCACTTGGCACAGTGCGTGACACCTAATAAGCATTTAATGATTTCTTTGTTAAATGGGCTAAATCTAATAGGAAGAGCACCAGCATTCAGTATCTACCACTTACAACCTGAGTTATATCTTATTCTCTATAGCAAATTTATTAACTTTTTGTATGTCTCAGGTTTCTTTCCCTTAAAATGGATAAAATATTTTCTCTTGTGCTCTTTTATAAGTATGATCATGTAAAGCATCTGACAGTAGGTTCTTAAAAATATTGGTTTCCATTTCTTTTCCTTTATACGAGTAAATACTTCTAATTTTCAGAGAAAATACTAAACATGACACCTATCAATTAATTTTTGAAAGTTGAGAAAATCAGATCATTTATCTACATTTGTGTGTATGCTTATCCTTAATGGTGAGGTAATATGTTAGTTTGGAAAAAATACAAAGAAGATTGGTTCTAGTCTGGGCTTCATAAATTTATGAGCTATGTGCCTGGCAAATCAATTAGTATTGAAAGCCTCAGCTTTTTAGTCATTTATACTTCCTAATGGATGACAAATGAGATGATAGCAAAGGTGTTTAACTGTAAAGCATGTAAAAGTATTATGATAATGATTTTGATACGATAATGGGATTCGAAATTATTAGTGGTTGTAATGTTACTAGTAGATTTCTAAGTTGTATGATTCATTCATTCATTTACTTCATGATGCTGCATTTATATGGTTTCCCATTTATGTATTTTTATTAAAATCTTACATAATTAAAGTTTAACGTGGCTTCTTGAAGTTTCGTGAGATACAATGATTCTATTATATGTTCATCATAGCAGGCTAGTTAATACTTGGATTTTTTTTTTTTTTTAATTTTTATTGTGCTTTAAGTGAAAGTTTACAAATCAAGTCAGTCTCTCATACAAAAATTGATACACACCTTTCTATATACTCCTAATTGCTCTCCCTGTAATGAGACAGCATACTCCCTCCTTCCACCCTATTTTTGTGTCCACTTGGCCAGCCTCTGACTACCTCTGCCCTCTCACCTCCCCTCCAGACAGGAGATGCCAACATAGTCTCATGTGTCTCCTTGATCCAAGAAGCTCATTCTTCACCAGTATCGTTTTCTGCCCCATAGTCCAGTCCAATCCCTGTCTGAAGAGTTGGCTTTGGGAATGGCTCCTGTCTTGGGCTAACAGAATGTCTGGGGACCTTGATCTTCAGGGTCCTTCTAGTCTCAGTCAGACCATTAAGTCTCTCCTCTTTACGAGAATTTGGGGTCTGCATCTCACTGCTCTCCTGCTCCCTCAGGGGCTCTCTGTTGAGCTCCCTGTCAGGGCATTCATCAGTTGTAACGGGGCACCGTCTAGCTCTACTGGTCTCAAGCCGATGCAGTTTCTGGTTTATGTGGTCCTTTCTCTCTCTTGAGCTCATAATTACCTTGTGTCTTTGATGTTCTCCATTCTTCCTTGCTCCAAGTAAGTTGAGGCCCACTGATGCACCTTAGATGGCCGCTTGCTAGCGTTTAAGACCCCAGACGCCACTCTCCAAAGTGGGATGGGGAATGTTTTCTTGATTGATTTTATTATGCCAAATGACTTAGATGTCCCCTGAAACCATGGTCCCCAAACCCCCACCCCTGGTACGCTGGCCTTCAAAGCATTCAGTTTATTCAGGAAACTTCTTTGCTTTTAGTTCAGTCCAGTTGTGCTGACCTCCACTGTATTGTGTGTTGTCTTTCCCTTCACCTAAAATAATTCTTATCTACTATCTAATTAGTGAAAACCCATGTCCCTCCCTCCTTCCCCCATCTTGTAACCATCAAGTAATATTTTCTTCTCTGTTTAAACTATTTCTCAAGTTATTATAGTGGTTTTATACAATATTTGGCCTTTTGCAACTGACTGATTTCACTCAGCATGATGCCTTCCAGATTCCTCCACGTTATGAAATGTTTCACGGATTCATCATTGTTCTTTATTGATGTGTAGTATTCCATTGTGTGAATATACCACAAATTATCCATTCACCTGTTGATGGGCACCTTGGTTGCTTCCATCTTTTTGCTGTTGTAAACAGTGCTGCAGTGAACGTGGGTGTATATATATCTGTTCATGTAAAGGCTTTTAATTCTCTAAGATATATTCCAATACTTGGATATTTTTGTATGCTAAAGTTCTGTTAATACCTGTGTGTAGTTATATAGCAGGAAGTCTACCTTTTCTTCCATTAGGAGTGAAAGATAAGAATCTTTGGGGTGTTCCCACACTTACAATTGTGTATTTTTTCTTTGTCATTGTAAGGTAAGCATTTTTGTGAGCACCATTCCCGTGTGTCCCAACAAATGAAATTCATTTTGATGCAATTAGAGCACTGAGAACGTTAGTGCAGCAGTTTGAAACTATTGTTTATTCTTTGTGTATGTAATGTGTATGAATAACGTGTATTGTTTTTTTCCTTCCTTCAATCTGTAAGATACCTCTTGACTGCTTAGCCTTTTGAAGCATTAAAAGTAAATACCATATAAGGAAAGCAAAATAGTACTAAGTAGCTGCAGTAGCAAAGCAAGGAAAGTGAATCAGAGTAATGAATTTGGAATATGAGTGTTTTGGATTCAAAGGAAAGGCATTGTTTTTATTGCCTTTCTTGTAAAATCTAGCTATTGATACTATGTGCTTCTTAGGTCTTTTAATTATTTAATCTTGAGCTATTAAAAGGAAGTTGCTTTCAAGTAAAATACTTTATCTCAAAAATACATACTAAAACCACTAGAAACTGGAATTCACCTACCGAAATCACTCAATTAGATTGTCCCTCCATTTTTCCATATGTACTGAGGCAGATAATTTAATAATTAAACAAAATAGCTCATTCATGTCAAAAACTTATTTATGAAAATTAACTTCTAGGAGATAAACAGATCGTCATCAATCTAAGCCCACTTATAGTTTTTCGTAGTTTTAATAATGATTGTCAGGCATAGCAGTGTCCTGTAACATCACATATTCAGTTATTCTAAGAAAAAACTGATTTATTAGTACATCTTAGATAACTTTGACAAGGTTCTTAACACCAAAGCCTTTTTGTTTAGTTTTCTGGGATAACCTGAAGTAACTAGAGAATTTATTCTGTAGATTAGTCTACATCCGAAGCTGTATGATTAATAAGGCTTTTATTTTTAATTGTACATGCCAGGCTTGGAAAGGTGGTATATATGCTAAAATGGAAATACATGGAAAAGATAGGTGTTTTTGCTTTTATAAAGTTCTACTGTTAGTTTTAACATTATTTCAGAAATGCTTTGTCTTTATTTCTGGTTCATCTTCAATTGGCACAGAAAAAGAACAGTTAAATTCCTCTGATATCCAACATCTTACTCAAATTTATGATCCGAGAAGTTTAAATATACTTGGAGAACTCTAACTCAAGTAATTCTGAGTTGAAGTTTTTTAAGGGGATGGAAATGATTTTCTCTATAATTTATTTTATAGTTTTGGATTCCAGTATATAGATATATATTTCAGCATACACACACACACACCTGTTGCCATAGAGTCGATTGCGACTCATAGCGACACTATATACCAAGGAGGTGATACTGTTATTTATTGATTTTTAAATTTTTATATGAAGCAAATAAAATGTGGGGTCATGTGCTTAAAGGAGACCTGTGGTAAAAATTAATAATAAATGGCATGTGCTTATTATAAAAAAAGTAGAAAATAAAGATGAGAAAGAAAATAAAAGTCACTTGTAACTTGCAATCTAGAGAACTTTTAACAGGGACCAACATCATTTGTCCATTTGTGTGTTTTGGGGGTGGGGCGTGTATGTGTGTGCATGTTAAAGCACTATAGTCACTTGTTTTTCTCCTTTATTAAAGCAGTGTAGGTTAATGTGGAAAATTTAGAGTATACAAGAAAGTATAAAAAGGAGGGGAACCTCCACCAGCCAAGAAAACCACTGTTAGCATTTCTGTAATAGAGAACATGGGGCATATACTCACTGCTTTGTAACCTGAATTAAAAAACAAACAAACAAAACTTCGTAATCATTTTCAGCGTCATTTAATTTTTTTCAAAAACATTCTTTTTCTTTTATGTGTACTATTACCTGAGCATTTTATTAATGCAGGTAACATCCGTTTGAAGTATATCAAGTGTGGATGTTATTCTGGAAGTTTACATATTCAAGAAATATTTTTTTTTCCATTTATTGTACTTTAAGTGAAAGTTTTCAAATCAAGTCAGTCTCATAAAAAACTTATATACGCCTTGCTGTGTACTCCTAGCTGCTCTCCCCCTAATGAGACAGCACACTCCTCCTCTCCACCCTGTATTCCCTGTGTCCATTCAACCAGCTCCAGTACTCCTCTGCCTTCTCATCTCGATTCCAGACAGGACCTGCCCACATAGTCTCATGTGTCTCTTTGAGCCAAGAAGCTCACTCCTCATCAGTATCATTTTCTGTATTATAGTCCAGTCCTGTCTGAAGAATTGGCTTTGGGAATGGTTCCAGTCTTGGGCCAACAGAAGGTCAGGGGACCGTGAACTCAGGGGTCCCTCTAGTCTCATTAAGACCATTAAGTGTGGTCTTTTTAGGAGAATCTGAGGTCTGCATTCCATTCTTCTCCTGCTCCATCAAGGATTCTGTGTTGTGTTCCCTGTCAGGGCAGTCATCGGTGGTAGTCGGGCACCATCTAGTTCTTCTGGTCTCAGGCTGATGTAGTCTCTGGTTTATGTGGCCCTTTCGGTTTCTTGGGCTTGTATTTAACTTATCAAAAACATTCTTAATGGCTAGAGTATAGCTGATCTAATGATTCCTTGGATTCCTTGGATGGTGGAAACAGTTAATGTGTTTGCATGCTAACAGAAAGGTTGAAAGTTTGAGTGAAACAGGTGTCTAGGAAGAAAGATCTGGTGATCTACTTTTGAAAAATATGCCTTTGAAAACCTTATGGAGTCTGGTAACACACATGCAGTCACCGTAGTTGAATTCCACTCGACAGCAACAGGAAAGAGAAAATGATTCTTTGTTATTAAACATTTAATTTTATTTTGATTTTTCACTTTTTATTAGTAGCAATGTGGTGAACATTCTTGTACCTGAATTTTTGTTTGCATATCTAATTATTTCTTTAGAAAACATTCCTATAAATGTAATTTTTATTCCAAAATATATAAATTTTTAAATTAATAGCCCCAGTGTTTAACTAATTGTTGTGTCATTAGAAAAATTACTTTCCAAGGTGTAGTGTCCTCTCTAGAAAAATAGATATAATAATGATACTAATTCATGAGAGGAGTAAATGACAATATATGTAGAGTACTTAGCATAAATACTAAGAGAGGCGTTTCCCAAGTACTCTTTCTTAAGTAATCTCCTTCTCTCATAGTATCTTATTACAGTTCAGCAATTATTAAAAAAAAAATTTTCTGTATCATTCTGCCACTAGATTATGAGTAGGAGCTAAGTCAGTCTTGTTCACTCATGTATGACGAAACTTCATACTATCCCTGGTAAGTATTTGTTGAATGCATGAAAGATTATTTTGCATAGCAAGGCTGTGCCAATTTACATTCACTTAATTGCCAATGATACTGAGTATGGTTGTGTAAAAAAAAAAAAAAAAAAAAACTTTATTCTAAATTTTGAAAGTGTAAACTGATAATTAAAGTGTCTATTGCTCCTAAGATTGTTTTTTTTTTATTATAGGAGTAATAATAAAGTCTTATAATTTTGTCTCTGGTTCCCTCCTAAGGGTCATTCCATGCTTTCTAGAAAAAAGTAAATATTATTGAACATCACAAATATGAGATGGGTTTAGAATACATAGATACTATACCAAAATTGACCATAAAATGATTTAAACTGGATAAACTAACAATGTAAAAAGCTTGAGAAAACCTTTGCTTAATTGAGTGTACTGTATCAACATTAAAAATGTAGCTAAGATGTTATGTTAGATGCTAAAATCAGTTGTATTTATACTATTAAGCTTTCTCTGGATGGCTTCAAAATCGTTTTGATATCCATGGATGTATTTGAAAATAGTAAGTGGTTTGTTAGTGGTGGGTAGACAAAGGCAAAGTAACATTTAGGTACTGTATTACTTTTTTATTCATTGTTCATTTGTTTCACACCTGTTGTGTGCCAGGCACTATTCTAAGAGAAGATGTAACAGTGTATAAAATAAATAAACATATGGTATGGCAACCAAATACTTCCAGGGACAGAGTAGCAGGGGCAGGGATCTGGGGACCATGGTTTCAGGGGACATCTAGGTCAACTGGCATAACAAAGTTTATTAAGAAAATGTTCTGCATTCCACTTTGGTGAGTGGCATCTGGGGTCTTAAAAGCTAGCAAGTGACCATCTAAGATACGTAAATTAGTCCCAGCCCACCTGGAGCAAAGGAGAATGGAGAACAGCAAAGGCATAAGGAAAACATGAGCCCAAGAGACAGAAAATGCCACATAAACTGGAGACTCCATCAGCCTGAGACTAGAAGAACTAAATGGTGCCCGGCTACCATCAATGACTGCCCTGAAAGGGAATACAAGAGAGTCTCTGATGGAGCAGGAGAAAAGTGGGGTGCAGAACTCAAATTCTAGTAAAAAGACCAGACTTGATTGTCTGATTGAGACTGGAGGGACCCCAGAAGACATGGCCTCTGGTCTTTCTGTTAATTTAGAACTAAAACCATTCCTGAAGCCAACTCTTCAGACAAAGATTGGACAGGAGTATAAGACGTAAAATGATACTTGGTGAAGGGTGTACTTCTTGGCTTAAGTGGATAAAAAAAAAAAAGTGGATACATGAGACTAAATGGGCAGCTCCTGTTCGGAGGCGAGATGAGAATGCAGAAGGGACAGGAGCTGGTTGAATGGACACCAGAAATACAGGGTGGAGAGGAGGAGTGTGCTGTCACATTGTAGGGAGAGCAATTAGGGTCACATGAAAATGTGACCATAAGTTTTTATATAAGAAACTGACTTGAATTATAAACTTTCACTTAAAGCACAATTAAAAAAAAAAAAAATGGTATGGCAGGTAGTGGTAAGGGGATGGAGAAAAACAAATCAAGGGAATATGGAGTATGTACGGAATGCATGTTGAAGTAGTGTGGGCAGGGCAGCCCTTCCCTAGAAGGTGATCGAGTGAACCTGTGGTGAGCAAGCCTTTGTACATCCAGGAGAAAGAGCTTCTAAGAAGGGACAGCCAACAAAGAGCAAATGCCTAAAGAGAGAAGAGCGTTCTTGATTTATTGTGATTGAAAACTGCGAGGAATTCTGGCTGTAATAGAGTGGCTAAGGAGAAGAATGAATACAAAAACTGTGAGTACCAGAGGTGGATCAGAAGAGGCTTTTTATAAAGCCATCATCAGGGCTTTGGATTTTACTCTTGAGTAAATTCTTTCAAATATACTGCTCACAGTTGTTCCCATTTTACAGTTGATAAATAAAGGTTCTGTGGGTTAACCAATAACTAACTTCTCCAAGGTCACATATCTAGTGAGTGGCAGAACTCAGATCTGAACTTACTTTGATTCCAAAGCCCATGCTTTTTTCATTACACTTACTCTAATGTATTTCTAGAGGCCTTCACTTTTTTTTTTTTTAAAACCAAGATCCGTACTGTGATTTCCTAAAAAAGAACTCAGAAAGTAATAGCCTTTACTATGCAGTGTATCCTGTGTTATGTTTTTAAACATGCTGATTTTGACCCGGTAAATTGATTTCACAACCCACTGTTGGGGTGCAGTCCACAGTTTGTAAAACACTGCACTATATCTTGGTACAAGTAGTTAACGTGTTTGCCTACTAATTGAAAGGTTGGAGGCTTGAGTCCACCTAAAGGTGCCTCAAAAGAAAGGCCTAGCAGTGTACTTCCTAAAAATCAGCCATTGAAAAGCCTATGGAGCACAGTTCTACTCTGACACACATGGGTCACCATGAGTCTGTGTCCACTTGAGGGCATCTTTTTTTTAACACCATGTTACCAGTAAAATAGGTGCATTTTAAATCTTATTTCTCTTGGAATAGCAGAAGTCCCAGTTTGTCTATGGCTCTGAATCATAATGCTAAGAATGACTCCTTTGTTTATATTAAAAAAAAAAAAAAATTGTGAGGAATAGCTCTTAAATTGAGAAGCAAAATGTAATGAAATTCAGAGATTTTAAAAATATGTGTTGTTACATTAGAAGTCCATAATCTGTTGCCATGAAGTCAATTCCGACTCATTGCCACCCTGTAAGTATATTTTTCAGTGTGTTATTACAAATACCTGTGTAACCATAACCACGATCAACATAAGGGACATTTCCGTTACCCCCAAAGTTTTCATCCCCACTCCTGGTCTCAAGCAACCACTGATCTGCATTTTGTCACTATAATTTTTTCCTAGGGTTTCAAATAAGTGGAATCTTACAGTGTGTATTGTTTTGTGTCTGGCTTTTTTTGCTCATTATAATGTATTATTCTGTTGTGCACTGCTATTCTAACAGGTGCCTGAAACACGTTTGTTGAATGAATGCATATTTGGTATAGTAAATATCCTACTTCCCCCGTAGTTTTATTGCATTTCTTTCTAAATCACAAGGATGCTAAAACCTATTCTAGATTTTACGTGTCTGTCAGTTTGTCTACTATGGGGGCTTGTGTGTTGCTGTGATGCTGGAAGCTGTGCCACCAGTATTCAAACACCAGCAGGGTCACCCATGGCAGACAGGTTTCAGTGGAGCTTCCAGACTAAGACAGACTAGGAAGAAGGACCTGGCAGTCTACTTCGGAAAAGAATTAGCTGGTGAAAACCTTATGAATAGCTGCGGAACATTGTCTGATATCATGCCGGAAGATGAGCCCCTGAGGTTTGAAGGTACTTAAAAGACGACTGGGAAGAGTCGTGTCCTCAAAGTAGAGTAGACCTTAATGACATGGATGGAGTCAAGCTTTTGGACCTTCATTTGTTGATGTGGTATGACTCAAAATGAGAAGAAACAGTTGCAAACATCCATTAATAATTGGAACATGAAATGTATGAAATATGAATCCAGGAAAATTGGAAAGCATCAAAAATGAAGTGCTTAAACATCAATATCCTAGGCATTAGTGAGCTGAAATGGACTGGTATTGGCCATTTTGAATCGGACATATTGTATGGCTTACTGGAAATGATAAATTGAAGAGGCATAGGATTGGCATTTATTGTCAAAAAGAACATTTCGAGGTCTTTCCTGAAGTACAGTGCTGTCAGTGATAGGATAATATCCATACACCTGCAAGGAAGACCAGTTAATACCACTATTATTCAAATATATGCACCAACCACTAAGGCCAAAGATGAAGAAATTGAAGATTTTTACCAACTTCTGCAGTCTGGAATTGATCAAACATGCAATCAGGATGCGTTGATAATTACTGGTGATTGGAATGTGAAAGTTGGAAACAGAGGAAGGATTGGTATGGCCTTGGTGATAGGAACAGTGCTGGAGATTGCATGATAGAATTTTGCAAGACTAATGACTTCTTCCTTGCAAATACTTTTTTTCACCAACAAACACAGTGACTATACACGTGGACCTCATCAGGTGGAATACACAGGCGTCAAATCTACATCTGTGGAAAGAGATGATGGAAAAGCTCAGTATTAGAACAAGGCCAAGGGCTGACTGTAGAACAGACCATCGATTGCTCATATGCAAGTTAAAGTTGAAACTGGAGAAAATTAGAACAAATTCCATGAGAGCCAAAGTATGACCTTCAGTATATCCCACCTGAATTTAGAGACCATCTCAAGAATATATTTGACACGTTGAATGCTAATGACCAAAGGCCGGACAAGTTGTGGAATAACATCGAGGACATCATACCAGTAGGAGATCATTAAAAAGACAGGAAGGAAAAGAACAAAATGTATGCCAGAAGAGACTCTGAAATTTGCTCTTGAGGGTCGAGTAGCTAAAGCAAAAGGAAGAATTGATGAGGTAAAACTGCTGAACAGAAGATTTCAAAGGGTGGCTCAAGAAGACACAGTAAAGTATTACAATGACATGCACAAAGACCTGGAGATAGAGCATCAAAAGTGAAGAGCATGCTCAGCATTTCTCAAACTGGAAGAGCTGAAGAAAAAATTCCAGCCTGGAGTTGCCATACTGAAGGATTCTACAAGGAAAATATTAAATGATGCAGGAAGCATCAAAAGAAGATGGAAGGAATACACAGAGTCACTATACGAAAAGAATTGGTTGATGTTCAGCAATTTCAGGAGGTATCATGTGATCAGGAACCAATGGTACTGAAGGAAGAAGTCCAATCTGCAGTGAAGGCAGTGGCGAAAAACAAGGCTCCAGGAATGATAGAATACCAGTTGAGATGTTTCAGCAAACTGATGCATCGCTGGAAGTATTCATTCCTCTATACCAAGAAATTTGGAATACAGCTACCTGGCCAACTAGAAGAGATCTATATGCTTATTCCCAAGAAAGGTGATCCCAGCGGATGTGGAAATTATTGAACAATATCATTAATATCATATGCAAGTAAAATTTTGCTGAAGGTCATTCGAAAGTGGCTGCAGCAATATATCAACAGAAAACTGCCAGAAATTCAAGCCGGATTCAGAAGACATGGAATGAAGGATATCATTGCAGATGTCCGAGGGATCCTGGCTGAAAGCAGAGAATACCAGAAAGACGTTTACCTGTGTTTTATTGACTCTGCAGAGGCATTCAACTGTGTGGATCACACCAAATTATGGGTAAAATTGCAAAGAATGGAAATTCTAGAACACTTAATGGTGCTCATAAGATTAAGAAGCAGTCATTCAAACAACAAGGGGATACTGCGTGGTTTGAAGTCAGGAAAGGTGTGCCTCAGGGCTGTATTCTTTCACCATGCCTATTTGATCTGTACGCTGAGCAAATAATTGGAGAACCTGCACTATATGAAGAACAATGGGGCATCAGGATTAGAGACTCATTAACAACGTGTGTTATGCAGATGACACAGCCTTGCTTGCTTTAAGTGAGGACTCGAAGCACTTACCTAAGGAATATTAAAGACCATAGCCTTCCATATGGATCATACCTCAACGTGAAACAAAAATCCTCACAACTGAACCAATAAGCAACATCATGGTAAACGGAGGAAGACTGAAGTTGTCAAGGTATTTCATTTTACTTGGATCCATAATTAATGTCTGTGGAAGCAGCAGTCAAGAAACTAAAAGACACATTGCATTGGGCAAAGCTGCTGCAAAAGATCTCTTTAAAGTGTTGAAAAGCAAAGAAGTCACGTTGAAGACTAAGGTGCACCTGACCCAAGCCATTGTGTTTTCAGTTGCATCATATGCATGTGAAAGGTGGTTGATGAATAAGGAAGACCAAAGAATAATTGACTCCTTTGAATTGTAGTGTTGGCAAAGAATATTGAATGTACCATGTACTGCCAAAAGAACGAATAAATCTGTCTTGGTAAAATTACAACCAGAATGCCCCTTAAAGGCAAGGATAGGGAGACTACATCTCTCATACTTTGGACATGTTATCAGGAGGGATCAGTCTCTGGAGAGGGACATCATGCTTGATAATGTAGAGGGTCAGCAATAAAGAGGAAGACCCTCAATGAGATGAATTGACACAGTGGCAGCAACGGTGGGCTCAGGCATTCCCAAGGTTGTGAAGATGGTGATGGACTGGGCAGTGTTTCGTTCTGTTGTACATAGGGTAGCTGTGAGTTGGAATTGACTCAACAGCACCCAACAGCAACAGCAACAGACTTAAATATGTATATAGATAATGTGAAGTTAGGATTTATAGAAGTTAGCCAGGCGTAATGTAAAGTGTACAAGTTTTAGAGCTAAGTGACTTTGACATGAACCCCTTTTCCACCACCCTATGCTTTTAGGCAAGTTAGTTAACTTTTCTGAACCCTAGTTTCCTCTTTTTTAAAATGTAGGTAGTTATTATACTTGCTCTGAATAGTTATTGAAGTATTAAATACACTGAGTATTATATGTAAAGCTCACGCATTAGGCTCTTGTAAAAATGGTAGTTTAATTTGATGGTAATTTTGAAGGCAGTAGGATCTAGTCTACTTTTCATCTACTAACAATTTTACCCACCCATAGAGTTTCAATTTTATATCTTATTAATATTTAGTTTGAAGAAACACATGCGTATGTTATTTATTAAGTTTCGCTAGCAGAACTGATTTGTAATTCTCTCTTAATTAATAGTGTAATTAACATTAATATCTATTATTAATATTATACTGCATAAAATCTATCCCTCTCATTATAAAAATAATACTTTTAAAGTTTACAAGGATTAGTTAAAAAAAAGCAACATTAATCTCACCGTTTCATTTTTGGTGAATATAACACGTTTCTCTCCAGAAAGCAACCAAGCATTTATTTGAATCAGATTCTGTAGTAGGTGCCTTTCAAATGCCATTCATTGATTCAGCAAATTTTAATACTATGTTCTAGGCATTCTTCTAAAAACGCAAAACCAAACCCACTGCCATCGAGTCAGTTCCAACTCATACGGACCCTACAGGACAGAGTAGAACTGCCCCATAGGGTTTCCAAGGGGCGGTGGCATTCTTCTAAGTACTGAGGATACACTTGACTAGATTGTGGGCTTTTGAGGTTGTTGTTATTTTTTTTTTAATTCCCTGTCCAGCTTAGAGCTTGATACTTATTAAGTACCATATAAATGTTTGCTGAACGTATTAAGGTTTCTTCTAGGCCTTCGTGCCAAGGAGAGTTAATGTAGTTATAGCAGATTAAATTGATAGTGAGTGCTTGTGACCATCAGATAATTTTAAACTGGCCCAAATAACCAAAAGGTTATTAAAGGTTATGCTTGCCTGTAAACATTGATATGGTTTAAGCGACTTCCTAATTATGCTTGTATCTAATTAGCCTTAACCTTTGTGCAAATGACTCTGACACAGACTACCAGGAGTTAGGCCAAATTTTACAGGTTAAGGGCGCAGTCCTTCCAAGTCTGCCCAAGAATTCAGATACCAGCCACAAGTTCAGAGGTTCCCAGGCCACCTCTACTTCTAACCGGCTAGGTTCAAATTTGGGGGTTTCCACTATCCCCTCAGGTTCAGTATTTGCTAAGAACAACTCACAGAGCTCACTGAAAGCGCCATACTTACAGATTTATTATAGCAAACGGATACGAATCAGAACAAGCCAGTGGGAGAAACAGAGTGAGGTGTGGGAAGGTCTAAAACGCACAGCTTCCGTTATCTTCTTGTGGAGTTTGGACACATCACCCTCCAGGCACATTGCTGTGTGACAGTATGCAGAGTATTGTGACTCAAGGAAGCTCACTTGAGCCTCTGTGTCCAGAGATTTTATTGAGGCTTCATTGTATAGGCATGATTGACTGAGTCATTGCAGGTGACTGAACTCCATCTCCAGCTTCCATCCTCTTTTGGGAGGGCTGACATCACAGTGGTCAAAGCTCCAGACTTTTGATCACATAGTTGGTCTTGCAGGCGTGATCAGCTCCCATGAGTCATCTTATTAGCATAAATTATTGAGGAGCCTAAAATGACTCACCTCATTATATAAACTGTCAGATGTGGGCCAAGAGATCCACCATCAGTAACAAAGATACTCCAATCACTGGGGAAATTCCATGAGTTTAGAGGCTACCACCCAGAAACCAGGGACAGAGACCAGACCTCTCTGTGTAAAGTTAATTCTTCGCTACACACTTGAAAAATTTGAAATGTTGAAGGAATGATAGTAAGTTTCTCTGTGTATGGTATTGGATTTTTGCAATAAGGGTACCAAGGTTTTAAAGGGTATCTTTTGGTGTTTTTTGTGTGTGTGTGTTTTCAGTATAAAATTTTACTGTTTGCCATTATGTCACATCTTTTTCTTAAAATTTACAGGGTAAGTCTAGTTGATTCATTGGCTTATTGATAACTGCTTAAACCAAACATGTAACCACACATTCAGTAGCCTGAGTTGCCAGATGAAAACAGTAATAAATAAATAAATAAATAAATAAGATGGTTCAGTCTGTAAATGTATTATGTAGAAGAAAAATGGAAGTCATTAGTAGAAAAAGTACAAGTGGGAGATTAAATAGAGTTATGGGTGATAATGAAAGAGGGACAATAATAAATTGTGCCTTTAAAAGTATTAAAAGTTTAGTTAAAAGCCTTAAAATTAGTATTCTGATTTTAAACATTCACATAGCACAGAAACATTTTCATTTAGGCATGTGTTTCTCAATTTTGAGTGCCTTAAACTCTGTGGGGGTCAACAAAGTTAGGGATACATGAGTTATTTCAGTATTTAAAAAACTCAGACCTAATGAAAATTGTTTATTTACTTTGGGTAAGACTGACCAGACTAATTAAAATTAGTGTTCTTGGCTTTTCATAATAAATATATTAACTTATGGGCATGTTAGTCATTTTCTGTGGATTAGAATATTTTGTTGGTAGTTACAGGTGTTTAATAGAAAAACACCTTTGTTTAAAAGGAAAATACATAGAAGGAAAAAAAGTTTTTAAGAGAATTCTTATTGAAAAGGTGAGGTGTCTGTTTTGGGATAGCTGGCGTATCAGTTGTAACCTCAGAAAGATCATCCCTGATCAATTTTATCTAGTAATACTTCTTGGCATTCTTCCCCTCAATATCTTCATACCCTCTGTCCCAGCATTTATCACTGTCAAACATCATTTCTTCTAACTACTTGTTAACTAGAATTGAAATTCCACGAGAGGAGGTACCGTGTCTGCCTTATTTTTATTTAGTGTCTTGTCTTTAATTCCAGTACCTAGAACAGTGTTACATTCTCATCAGCAGTGTATGAAGGACCCAGTTTTTTCACTGTCTGGTCAACATTTGTTGCTTGGTGAACATTTGAATATAGTTATTCTAGTAGGCTTGAAGTGATATTTCATTGTGGCTGTAATTTGGATTTCCCTCATACCTAATGGAAATCTGTTCATCGTTACCTTAAAAAAAAATTCTGCTGAGATTTTGATTGACATTGTGTAAACTCTATAGGTCAACTAAGAGAGAGTTGATATCTTAATTTTAGCAAGCCTTCTAATCTATGAATATGGTATGTCTCTCCATTTATTTATTTCTTTGATTTCATTCATTAGTGTTTTGTAGTTATCAGTATACAGATCCTGCATATGTTTCGTTAGAGTTATACCTAAATATTTCATTTGGGGGGAACTATTTGGAACTATTACCAGCTCTTACTGGTATACAGAAATAAGATTATTATTTTTTTAATTTTATTAACTTTTATTGAGCTTCAAGTGAATGTTTACAAATCAAGTCAGACTGTCGCATATAAGTTTATATACACCTTACTCCGTACTCCCACTTGCTCTCCCCCTAATGAGTCAGCCCTTCCAGTCTCTCCTTTCATGACAATTTTGCCAGCTTCCAACTCTCTCTATCCTCCCATTCCCCCTCCAGACAGGAGATGCCAACACAGTCTCAAGTGTCCACCTGATAATAAATAGCTCACTCTTCATCAGCATCTCTCTCCTACCCACTGTCCAGTCCCTTTCATGTCTGATGAGTTGTCTTCGGGAATGGTTCCTGTCCTGTGCCAACAGAAGGTTTGGGGACCATGACCACCAGGATTCCTCTAGTCTCAGTCAGACCATTAAGTATGGTCTTTTTGTGAGAATTTGGGGTCTGCATCCCATTGATCTCCTGCTCCCTCAGGGGTTCTCTGTTGTGCTCCCTGTCAGGGCAGTCATCGATTGTGGCCGGGCACCATCTAGTTCTTCTGGTCTCAGGATGATGTAGGTCTCTGGTTCATGTGGCCCTTTCTGTCTCTTGGGCTCATAGTTATCGTGTGACCTTGGTGTTCTTCATTATCCTTTGATCCAGGTGGGTTGAGACCAATTGATGCATCTTAGATGGCTGCTTGTTAGCGTTTAAGACCCGAGACGCCACATTTCAAAGTGGGATGCAGGATGTTTTCATAATAGAATTATTTTGCCAATTGACTTAGAAGTCCCCTTAAACCATGGTCCCCAAACCCCTGCCCTTGCTCCGCTGACTTTTGAAGTATTCAGTTTATCCCGGAAACTTCTTTGCTTTTGGTCCAGTCCAGTTGAGCTGACCTTCCATGTATTGAGCATTGTCCTTCCCTTCACCTAAAGCAATTCAGAAATAAGATTATTTTTATGCAGTGACCTTATGTCCTGCCACCTTGCAAAACTCACATAAGTAGTTCTAGGAGTGTTTTTATAGACTTTGTTTTGCCTCTTTTACACAATCATGTCATCTGCAAATAGGGAAAGTTTCTTATTTCTGCCTTTCCAATCTGTATGCCTTTTTTTTTTTTCTGTTTGTTTTGCACTGCAATGTTTAGGACATCCTTGCCTTGTTCCCAGTCTTAAACCAGTTGCTGTCGATTCCAACCAATTCCGACTCATGGTGACTCCATGTCCTGCAAAGTAGAACTGCACTTCATAGTGTTTTCACTGGCCGTAACCTTTTGTAAGTGGATCTCCAGTCCTTTCTTTTGAAGTGCGTCTGGGTGAATTCGAACCTCCAACCATTCAATTAATAGTCAAGTGCTTAACTGTTTGTGCCACCCAGGGACTCCTGTTTTTAGAGTAGAAAAATTTAGTCTTTAATCATCAAGTATAACGATAGGTATGAGTTTTTGTAAATGCCTTTTATTAAATTAAGGAAGTTCCAGCCAATTCCTAGTTTGCAATAAATTTTTTATGATTGATGGATGTTAAATTTTATGAAATGATTTTTCTTTGGTAGTTCATATAATCATTTGGCTCTTTACTGTTTTATATGGTGGATTATATTGACACTATGTAACAGTTTTATTGAATTATAATCACTTTTATACAGTTAATCAATTTAAAGTATACAGTTCAATAGTTTTCAGTATATCACATTATGTTCAACTTAAAAAAAAAATTTTTATTACCCCAAAAAGAAACCTAGGGCCTATTAGTAGCCCCTCCCCACTGTTTCCCAACCCCTTCCTCCTAGTGATTGTTATTGTTAGCTGTTGTTGAATCAGTCCCCAACTCATGGTGACTGCAGGCACAACCGAACAAAATGCTGCCTGGTCCTGTGCCAACCGCATGATCAGACCACTGTGATCCATAGGGTTTTCATAGGCTTATTTTTGAAAGTAGATTGCAAGGCTTCTCTTCCTGGTTTGTCTTATTCTAGAAGCTCCACTGAAACTGTTTCAGCCTTGCAGCACCATGCAGGCCTCCTCTGACAGGTGAGTGGTGGCTGCGCATGAGGTGTGTTGGCCAGGAATCAAACCCAGTCTTTCTGCATGGAAGGAGAGACTTCTGCCACTGAACCAGATGCTTCTGCTGTTGGTAGGTGCTGTCAAGTTGGCCCCTGACTCATGACGACTCCACGTACAACAGCATGAAATGCTACCGAGTCCTGTACCATTTCCATGATTGGTTGCAGATCAGACCATAAATCTACTTTCTGTGTCTGTATTTGTTTATCCTGTACTTAGCATTTAAATGGAACATGTGTTTTTTGTGACTTAGCATGTTTTCAGGTATCATTCACATGAAACATGTAACAGGGTATCATTCCTTTTCATTGTTGAATAATTTCCGTTGTTTGGATATACCACATTTTATTTATCCACTTATCAGTTGATGAACATTTGGATTGTTTCCACTTTTTGGCTGTTACGAATAATGACTTGGGTAGTATTATCTTCTATTTTCTGGAAGACATTGTGTTGAGTTGGCATTATTTATTTAAATTTTTGGTAGAATTCACTCATGAAACTATCTGAGCCTGGAGGTTTTTAAAGTACAATTTTTTTTCCCCAGTGCATATGAGACTGTTCAGGTTGATATCTCTTCCCTCTGAATTTTGGTTGCCTGAAGTGATTGTGGAATAGGTTCATTTCATCTAAATAATAATTTTTTTTTTTTTTTGCAGAGTTGTTCTGATATTCCTTTATTATGGTTTTAATGTCTGTGGGTTCTGTAGTGACAGAACTCCTTTTTTCCTGATAATGACTTGTCTTTTTCTTTGTCAGTCTTCCTAGTGATTTTTTTTAAAGAACCAAAATTTTGGTTTCATTGATTTTTCTTTATAGGTTCATTGTTTTTAGTTTCATTGACTTTTCTTATCTGACATTATTTTCTTCTGCTTTCTTTATATTTATTTTGTCATTTTTATAGTTTTTAAGTTTATATTAGGTTGCTGATTTGAGAGCCCCCCCCCCTTTTTTTTTTTAAATAGAAACACTGAAAGCCCTAAATTTCTTCTGGAATGCTGCTTTGTCTGTGTTCCACAAATTTGTGTTTATCGTTTTTAATTAGTACAGAATATTTCTGATTTTCTTTGGTCCTTGTCTCTTTGACCCACGGATTATTTAGATGTTTGTAGTTTGATTTTCATTTTTGTAGATATTTCAGTTACCTTTCATCAATTTCTAGTGTAATTCCATTATAGTCAGAAAACATCCTTTATGACACAGTAGGGTTTATTTTGGTGAATGCGCCGTCTTCCCCTGAGAAGAATTTGTAATCTGCTGTTGTTGGATGTGGTGTTCCATGTGTGTCAGTTAGATCCAGTTGGTTGATGATGTTCTGTTTTTCTATATCCTTGTCAACTTCCTGCTTGTTCTGTTATTATTAGGGAGGGGTGTTGAAATCTCCAAATCATGTTTTTGTCAATTCCTTTTTTCAGATCTATCAGTTTTGGGTTGTATTATTTTGAAACTTTGTTGTTAGGCGCATACACATTTAGGAGTGTTATGTCTTCTTGGTGAATTGGCCTTTTTATTATATTTCTTTTTATCTGATACTTTTTCCTCCTGAAGTCTTTTTCTGATATTAATATAGCCACTCTAGCTTTCATTTGTTTACTTTTTGCATGATACATGTTTTCCATCCTTTCACCTATGTGTCTCATTATATTTAAAGAAAGTTTCATGTAGACCGCATGATTCTCATTATTTGTGGTACTTATGCCTTATAAAGTACTGCAAACACTGAGTTAGTGAATATTAAATCTTTTAAATCATTGCTCCTAGAGAAAACTCAGGGTCAGGCTTCTGCAAGCCCCTGGTCACAACATTTTTATCAACAATCAGTACATCACCATGTTTTATGTGTGTGTCTGCTTAAAGACACCTTAGTTAATACATATTGTTAAATATTAGCATTGAACTCAAGGCCAGCAGCATTGTCAGTCATGTCTGAATGAAACTTATCTAACATATTTTCCTGTAAGGCATTATCACAACCTTCTTGTGCTTAGGAACATCAGACAGTACTTCAGCACTGTGCTTCAGGGTCATTTTAAACAGCTAAGTCACCAAAACAAAAAGTACAAAAATGCAATAAATGTGCACTAAACAGGCTGCAAAAAGGACACTTGTTTACAGTATGAGATCTGAAACAGTAAGGTAGAGCATTATCTTGTTTGACCTCAGTTGGGAATCTGCGTGTCAGGCAACTCAAATTTTTAGTGACTTTACATGTCTGTAAATGATGGTGAAAATGTCCTGATATGGGGGTTATAAAAGTAAATTTTTATGAATAGGCAAATTCTTAAATACAGACTCGGTGAATAATGAGGATAGATTAAAAAAAAATTTTTTTTTTGACAGTATCAAATTAGTATCATTTCTCTTTGTCCAAAGTAACTTCCTTTCTTTTTGAACAAGTCTGAGAATGTGTATTTCATCATCACTTTTTGTGCCATAAAGAATTCTGGGTTGACAGTTGTTTTCTTGGCAGCCATGAACTAGAGTTGAGTAGAAGCACCTGTCTTCTCTAGGCGGTTCGCTGACTCTCCAGTTGCCATTGTTCTTGCTACTTTCTGTTGTCTCCTTGACACTAATACTGTCACTTGATATTTATTATTGTGATTATGCTGTTCTATTTTTTATAGTAGAGTCAGGAGGAAAATATTCATTTTTACCCACATCTCAAAATCAGAAAAAAGAAATGCATGTTTAAAGGGAAAATGGAGGAGACAATGTATTTTAATGGCATTCAGAATATGTATATATATTCAGTATGCACAGAAAGCGCTCCCAGTTTGTTTTCTGACCAGTTTTTGTAAACATTTGGATTTTCAGCTCATACTGTAGCCTTCATTTTTAAAAAGCTTCAATGCCTCAGTCCATCATTTTCTTTTCTAAACCAGCTCTTCCTCCTCTATAATTTATTTCTTTACCTAATATCTTTCTGGTGTGTATTTTCAGAGTTGTCTTTGCCTTGTCTAGCTTTCTCATAGCAAAAACACATCAAAGTTGATTTATTCCTGGATTGAAAGTCAGGACACCAGGATTGTTTTCTCTGGCTGTATAGCTATTTAACTGTATGTGTGTGTGTGTGACCTTCAACAAGTCACTTACTCTCACCAGGCCTCACTCTGTTTTATCCTTAAAATAAGAGTTTTCAGGTAAATGTACTCTGAGGCTTTTTACATCTCTTAAAGTACTGTAGTTTTTACGTAACTTCCTGTCATCAACCCAGCCCATTCTCAGATGTTCTAAAGAGGGGTTCTTAAAATCCTTTTTTGTGCAATGAACTCTTTTGGCTCTCTGGTGAAGCATGTGGACCCCTTCTGAAAATAATATTTTAAAGCACAAAATTAAATGTGTGGGTTTATGAGGACACTAATTATATTGGAATGCAGTTTGCAAAATGTTGAATAAATAAATTTAGTAATATGGACATATTAACACCAAGTTGAATGGTATATGGTAATTTTAGGCTATAGTAATGAGCATAAGTGATAATGTGAGATTTGGAGCAACTAAAATGGTATGAAAATATCTGGTTTATATTGGTGACAAAAGTTACAGGTATAGCTGTAGCTTGTTGCCTACATTTTTGACTGAGGAAATACTAAATTTCAGTTGCCCACTGCCGTCAAGTCAATTCCAACTCATAGCGACTCCATAGGGTCTGTAAATCTTTACAAAAGCAGACTGCCCCATCTTTCTCTCTGAGAGTCACTGGTGGTTAGCTGTTGATTGCTTTACCCACTGTGCCACTGGTTTTCCTTAAATTTTAGTTAGTGGTTAGTAAAAATAAAGATGTAATTTTTTTTTTCTCATCCAAGTTTATGGAACTCTCAGTCAGCAGCCTCTTTGAGGATTTGTAGGTCTCAGGATAAGAACCCCTACTCTTGTCATTCTACCAGACGTTTACTCTGTCTACTCCATGTTAGGGATTACTGAAATGGTAAGATAGAGGTAAATAAGGTTTATAGCCTTTCAGGTGCTTTAGTCTAATTGGGAAGGGTAATGGTTAGAAAACAAGGCATGGAGACTCCAAATAACCTTAGCCTTTCCTCTAATTTAGTCAGTCATCATTGGCAGATGAAGGCTTTTTTCAAGAGGTCTCTTTGATTATGAATAAAGTTCAAATTCTGTAGCTTTTCTAGGAAAATGATATTTGGCTTTTAATGTTGAGGATTCTTAACTTCAACACAACAGTAACTATATTCTGCCTAAAATTGTATCCACATTCTGCCATTAGTTTTTCTTTCCAACCTTATCAGTCAGTTCTCTACAAAAACATAGTACTTTACTTTCCAGTGGTGTTCAACCTTGAAGGGATTTGTAAAAAAAAAATTTTCATCACAATATTTGTGTAGATGCTGCTGGCATGGATAAGGGGTTCTAACTGTCTTTCAGTGCAGTTCCGTCCCAAACTCATATAGTATACCTGTTCTTGAGAAACACTGAGCAGCCCAAACATACTGTTTTGCTTTTCTTAATCATATCTAGTACCTTTACATATTAAAATCTGAGGAAATGCTTACAATGCCCACCATGGTATCCTGCTCTTCCCACAGTCTTTATCTAAATTGCATCATTCCTTTAATATCAGTTCAAAAAGGCCAACACAAATGTTTTTTGGGCCACAGAATCAGAAAAAAAATCTTTGTGTTCTAAACACAAAACATTACATTCATGGCACTTGTTTTATAATGCCTGTATATTGTTGATATGTTGTTACTGATAATGATAGCTTTTATTGAGGGTGAATGGGCTTATTTGGTTACTTGGGTAGGTGGCAAAGCTCCTTCACAATCTGTATGTTTCTTGAAGACAATTTTATCCTTATCGTAATTCATTTGCTTGAAAAATATTTACTAAATATCTGCTATATGAAAAATCCTCAGGATACATTGGTCAGTAAACATTGCCCTATTCTGTCTCTTTGCTTAACTAGATACGAAGCAAAAGTAAATATGAGTATTTGTTTATTATTGTTAAATATTTACAAACAAGTATTTAATTTAAAATAGCAATAAATTCCATAAAGGAAACAATATGGAAGAATAATGGCATAATTTATTTTTAGTTTACATTTGTTTTGACATGATTTTAACACCTTTTCATTCTCAAAAGTATCACATTGAGTTGATAAGGTACATGATAAATATGGTGAAGGGGGATTGGGAAAGAGGATTTCTTTTTAGAAAAAAATATACTACAAAGTACTGAAAGGAATGTGTAAGTGAGCAAGGAGGACAAAGGTGAGGAATGTGATCAGGAGGCGAGAATCAGATCATTCAAGGCCATGGTTAAAGTTTTGATTTTTAAGCACAGTGAAAAACTATTGAAAGGTTTTGAGCAGGGAACATGTGATCTTATTTATGTTTTAAAAAATTCGTAACTATTGCAGTTTGGAGAATAGATTGTAAAAGAGTCAAGAGGAGAAGGGAAGGAGATGAGTTATGAGGCTTGTGATAGTTCAGGAAAGAGATGATAAAGATGGAAAGTAGTGGTCTTAAATATAAATTGTTTAATAAAAAATACATTCCTTTGTGAATGAATATCACTATTAAAGATCTGAATATTACTAACATTTGTGACCTTGTGTTAATCAGTAGTTTAAAACTTATTGGAGAACAATTCAGAAACATTTCTGACCCTAGGATGTTTACAAATGGTGTTTTTATTCCAGAAATAGATTCTCTTTCTACATTTCTTATGGGCAGTTTTCAGTGAGTTCTCTTTCTTTACTACCTGACATATAGATGTTCAGTAAAAGGGAGTTAGGAAGACATCTGCGATTGTTAGTATTAGGACCTTTGAGTATTTTGAATACTTGTTTCAAAATCTGTGATAAAGTCCTAGTTGAAATAATCTGTATATTTAGTTGCTTAGTGGAGCACTAGGGGCACAGTGGTTAAGGGCTCCACTGTTAACCAAAAAGCTGGCAGGTCAAATCCACTAGCCGCTCCGTGGTAACCCTAATGGGCAGTTCTAGTTCTACTCTGTCCTGTCGGGTCGCTATGAGTCAGAACTGACTTGGAGGTACCTAACAACAGTAACAACAGTTACTTAGTATTTCTTAGCTGGAAGTAAAAGTATCCCTTATAAGTGGCAAACTGCTACAGTTACTTAAAGGGGTATTCTGGCTGTGCTTCTTCCAAGACTGACTTCCTTCTGGCAGTCCATGGTATATTCAGTATTCTTAGCCAACACGGTAATTCAAAAGCAGCAATTCTTATTTGGTCTTCCTTATTTGTTGTCCAGCTTTTACATGCATGTGAGTCAGGTGAAAATAACATGGGTTGGGTCAGACACACCTTAGTTCTCAAAGTGACATCTTTGCTTTTTAACACTTTAAAGAGGTCTTTTGCAGCAGATTTGCCTAGTGCAATGCGTGGTTTGATTTCTTGACTGCTGCTTCCAGGGACACTGGATCCAAGTAAAATGAAATCCTTGATAATTCAATCTTTTCTCTGGTTATCACGATGTTGCTTATTGGTCCAATTGTGAGGATTTTCGTTTTCTTTATGTTGAGGTATGATGCATTTTGAAGGCTGTAGTCTTTGATCTCTATCAGTAAGTGCTTCACGTTCTCTTCTTTGTCCTTTTTGTTTTCAGCAGGCAGGGTTCTGTCATCTGCATATCACAGATTGTTAATGCGTCTTCCTCCAATCCTGATGCCCTGTTCTTCATGTAGTTCAGTTTCTCAGACTATTTGCTCAGCATACACTTTGAATCAAAGTATGGTGACTGCATGTATTCCTTCTATCTTCTTTTGATGCTGCCTGTGTCGTTTGATATTTTGCCCACAGAATCTTTCAATATAGCACTTGAGGCTTGAATTTTTTTCTTCAGCTCTTTCAGCTTGAGAAATGACTAGTGTGTTTCTCCCTTTTGGCTTTGTAACTCACGCATAATCTTGATCCACACTTTTCCTGATTTCAAACCAGGCAGTATCCCCTTGTTCAGTTTAAACTACTGCCTCTTGGTCTATGTATAGGTTCCTCATGAGCACAATTAAGTGTTCTGGAATTCCCATTCTTCGTAATATTATCCATAATTAATTATGATCCACCCAGTTGAATGCCTTTGCAGATTCAATAAAACACAGGTAAACATCTTTTTAGTATTCTCTGCTCTCTCCAAGATCCATCTGACATCAGCAGTGATATCCCTTGTTCCACGTCCACTTTTGAATCTGGCTTGAATTTCTGGCAGTTCCCTGTCAGTGTACTGCTGCAACCATTTTTGAATTATCTTCAGCAAAATTTTATTTGTGCGTGACATTAATAATATTGGATAATTTCCATATTTTGTTGATCATCCTTTTTGGAATGGACACAAATATTGATCTCTTCCAATCGGTTGGCCGGGTATACCTGTGTTCCAAATTTCTTGACATAGATGTGTGAGCACCTCCAATGGTGCATCTGTTTGTTGAAACATCTCAGTTGGTATTCCGTCAATTCCTGGTACCTTGTTTTTTGCCAGTGCCTTCAGTGCAGCTTGGACCTCTTCCTTCAGTAACGTTGGTTCTTGATTACATGCTACCTCCTGAAATGGTTGAACGTCGACCAGTTCTTTTTGGTACAGTGACTGTATGTATTCCTTCTATCTTCTTTTGATGCTGCCTGTGTCGTTTGATATTTTGCCCATAGAATCTTTCAATATAGCACTTGAGGCTTGAATTTTTTTCTTCAGCTCTTTCAGCTTGAGAAATGACTAGTGTGTTTCTCCCTTTTGGCTTTGTAACTCACAGTCTTGGCACATTTCATTGTAATACTTTGTCTTCTCGAGTTGTCCTTTGAAATCTTCTGTTCAGTTCTTTCACTTCGCCATATCTTCCTTTCACTTTAGCTGCTCTACATTTAAGAGCAAGTTTCAGAGTTTGATTTGACATCCATTTTTATCTTTCTTTTTAATGACCTTTTGAACTTTATGTGTGATGTCATTAATGTCATCCCATGAATCATCTGATTTTCGATCATTAGTGTTCATTGTGTCAAATCCATTCTTGAGATGGTCTCTAAATTCAGGTGGGATATACTCAAGCTTGTATTTTGGCTTTCGTGAACTTGTTCTAATTTTCTTCAGCTTCATCATGAACTTGCATATGAGCAATTGATGGTCTGTTCCACAGGTGGCCCCTGGCCATGTTCTGCCTGATGATACTGAGCTTTTCCATCAACTCCACATATGTAGTTGATTTGATTCCTGTGTATTCCATCCGTGAGGTCCACGTGTATACTCATCGTTTATGTTGGTAAAAAAAAGGTATTTGCAGTGAAGAAGTTGTTGGTCTTGCAAAATTCTGTCATGCCACCTCCGATGTCATTTCTATCACAAGACCATATTTTCCAACTATTGATCCTTCTTTCTTTCCAACTTTTGCATTCCAGCCACCCGTAATTATCAGTGCATCTTTTTTGCATGTTTGATCAATAGCAGACTACAGAAGTTGGTAAAAGTCTTCAATTTCTTCATCTTTGGCTTTAGTGGTTGGTGCATAAATTTGAATAATAGTCTATATTAAGTGGTCTTCCTTGTAGTGTATGGATATTATCCTATCACTGACAGCATTGTACTTCAGGTTAGATCTTGAAATATTCTTTTTGATGATGAGTGTAACACCATTCCTTTTGAATTTGTCATTCCCGGCATAGTAGACCATATGATTGTCCAATTCAGAATGGCCAATACCAGTCCATTTTGGCTGACTGATGCCTAGGATAGTGATCTTTCTGTGTTCCATTTCATTTTTTATGCCTGCCAATTTTCCTTGATTCATACTTCATGCATTCCATGTTCCGATTATTAATGGAAATAATAGTGTAATTGTTGTCATGCAACATCAGCAAATGAAGCTCCTAAAAGCTTTATCCTATCTATGTCTTTAAGGTCAACTCTACTTTAAGGAGGCAGTGCTTCCTCAGTCGCTCTTGAGTGCCTTCTAACCTGAGGGGCTCATCTTCCAGCAGTGTATCAGACAGTGTAATGCTGCTATTCGTAAAGTTTTTACTGGCCAATTTTTTAAGAAGTAGATCACCAAGCCCTTCTTCCTGGTCTTTCTTAGTCCGGATGCTCCATGGAAACCTGTCCACCATGAGTGACCCTCTTTGTGTTTGAAATACCAGTGGCATAGCTTCCAGCATCACAGCAACATGCAAGTCACTGCAGTATGATATATCAGGGTAAGAGTTCTTTATAGTTTCTGTGCTGTCTTATCAGTGTGTTACTTGGAGTTGAAACTCAATAGATTTAGACACCTAATACTTTAACTGTAGTTTTACTCTAATTTTAGTTTTTCTTCTGAAAGTGTATGTCCTGTGTTTTTATAGGCTTTTTTACGCTGTCTCCCCCTTCTAGTTGCTGATCCTATCAGACAAGATGCTTCTGATGTAGTCCTTTTAAGGAAAATGATGTTTTAATAAAATTAAAGTTAGTAAAGCTTTTAGTATATTTTTTATGGCTCATTTGTTTAATGTATCTACTATGTGTTAACCATTTTAGGTATTTGATATAATAGTGATAAGCAGAAAAGACATGGTTCCTCTGGTAAGGAGATTACATTCCAAGGGATTGAGAGAGACAATAAACAAATAAGGACAAAAATCAAATAATGGGTGTTCAGGGGAGGCCTCTCTGATGAGAGATAGTTAAGCAAAATGTTAATCTCAAGAAGAAGCCAGCCATTTGAAGATATGTGATAAAATCATTGTAAAGAAGCAGCAAATGTAAGGACCCTAAATTGAGCACTGAGTTGATATGTTTGAGAAACACAAAGAAGTCCAATATAACTTGAACCTGGTAGGTTAATGATGGCCTCCCTTATACTTCATTCACCTGGCAGAACCCTCACCGTGGTTAAATCCAACTCTGTCTACCCTGTTCCTACATCCCTACAGCAACATTGGCTGGAGAACACAGTGATGAACACGGACCTCAAGTGGGACTTTAGTGCTACTTGACAATTCTATTTTATTTTTCTAATCTGTTCATACTCCTACTTTCTTAGAAGACTTTCTAAGTCTTTTTCACACCATTTCCTCCTTCCTCAACACCACCTGTATTTCTCAGTCTCAACTGATGACCTCATTTCTTATTTTACTAAGAAAACAGAAGCCACCAGATGAGAACTTCCCGTATGTTCTCACACTATATTTATTCACCTACATGAACCTGTACTATTCTTCTTTCTATTACTATTAATCATCTGTCCTTGTGCCTTTTAAGGCCAGTCTTTTCTTCTAGATTCCATTCACACCTGGTGAAGGTCGTCACTCCAGGAATTCACCCTTTATCTTGCGCCATCAGTTTTTCCTTCTGCTATGTTTCGTAGCTTATAAAAGTTTTCTTTTGACTCCATGTTTCCTTTAGCCACTCCGCATTTTTCTGCTTACTTTTATGACAAAAAAAATCCTTTGGAAAAAATGTCTATATTTTGTTTCCAATTCCTGTCTGCCTATTCTCTAGTGAACCCTATCTAGTCAGGGATTTATTTCCACCACCCCATCAAAACAGTTCTTGCCAAGATTGCCAGGTAACCACCGTGTTGTTAAACTCAAAGATTAGTTTTCATATATTTTTTTATCAACAGTATTTGAAACAGTTTAATACTCTCTTCCTTGAATCTTTTTTTTTTTTTTTAATTAACTTTCACGGTATGTAGCACACTCTGTTTGGTTTTCATCTCTTCACTAGCTGTTCCTTCTCTGTTTCTCTTTTATATCTCAAAAGAGATTAATTTAAGTTATAGCCTAATCTTGTAGATTGAGCTGTACCACATTAACATAACTGCCTCTGATTGTGCCTCATTAACATTATAGAGGTGGGATTTACGGCATAGGAAAATCACATCAGTTGACAAAATGGCAGACAATGACACAATAATGGTTTAGCCAAGTTGACACACATTTTGGGGGGGCACAATTCAATCCATAACGGAGTCCATGTAGATAGTTCTTAAAAGAGCACAATGCTCAAGGCAGACATTTTTTACTAGTGTAGCTAAACTATTGTTTGGTTTTAGGAAGACATCGGGATTTTTTTTGTTTGTTTAAAGGTTATCTCAGGGCAATGGTTTAGGAATTCTTCCATCCCCGTGGCTCTAGAAAGTCTGAAGCCCATGAAAATTTGAAATTCTGTTCTAAATTTTCCCCCTTTTGATCAGGATTCTTCTGTAGAATCTTTGATCAAAATGTTCAGTAATGGTAGCCGGGCATCATCCAGTTCTTCTGGTTTCATTGCAGAGAAGGCAGTTGTTCATGGAGGCAATTGGCCTCACATTCCATATCCTTCTCCCATTCCTGACTCTCCTTTTTCCTCTGTTGCTTTGGGTGAACAGAGATCAGTTATATTGCCTTGCAAGCTTTTAAGACCCCAGGCACTATGCACCAACCTAGGAGGTAAAATGGAAGTACTAAACACTATCACTGGTTAACTGGGATGTCTCTTGAAACTGTTACTAGTCGTCAGTCTGACACAGAGGGTCCTTGTCTTTTCTATATTAAGAATACACGTGAAAGACAAATCTTTATCTTCATTAAGATTTATTTTGCTTGAGTCGAGCAAAAGGAGTCAGCGGGGGACTAAGCCTTTCCAAAAGACTGACTCGAAAAGGGAAGCAAGGCTAGGGCATATATAGGTTCGGTGGAGACAATAGAGTAATTAATATTTAGTGAGCTTCTTTCAAGGGGCGGTAGTACTTCTCAGAATGTCAGTGCATGTTAATTAGGTCACGCGCATCTGGAATCTGAGATGGAACCTGCTGGTATTCAAGATGGAGTCCTCTTGGCAGCCTTTGGCATCTTTATTATGGGATATAGCACAGGTGCACTGATCTTTGGCGCTACATAGCCATCTTCGGAGGTCTAAGGAAGGTTAAATAGTGGTCACACTTTGTTCTGCCCATGCGGGAGCTTGTAAACGGGGAAGGGACTAGAAAAACACTTAGAAGGAGATACAGTAATTCATGGGTTGTTTCAGCCTTATCTCATGTTGACAGGGTGTGGTTCCTGTTTATCCAACTTCTAGATGGTAATCTTATAACAGCTCTTTTGTTAACCCTGTCTGTCTCAAAACCATGACCCTAAACCTCCAAACCAGATAACCAGATCCCATGAGTTTTTTGGTTGTACCTAAGCAGCTTCAGTAGCTACACTTTTTTTGTTGTTGTTGTTGTAAATATATCTATCACACAGTTTTTGCCAGTTCAGCTTTTTACGAGTATATAGCTTATTGATAGCAATTACAATAATTGGTGGTACAAGCCTAACCTGAATCATTGAGATTTTTCCACTGCCCTAGCCCCTCATTTCCCTGTTCTTCCCATCCCCAGTGACCACTAATAAACCTTGGTTTCTATACATTTGCCTTTTTTTTAAATTACTTTTTATGTAAGTAAAGTAATACAATATTTTTCCTTTTGTGATTGACTTATTTCACTCAGCATGTCTTCCAACTCCATCCATATTGTAGCATGTAAGACTTCATTTCTTCTACCAGCTGAGTAGTACAGATAGTCCCTGACTTGTGAAAAAGATCCATTCCTACGACTTCATCATTAAGTTCATTTTGATATAAGCTGAGTACCTTTTTTTTTTTTTTTTCTTTTCAGTTTTCATTGTTATTGCCATAGCCTGCTATACAGCAGTGTTTTGGACAGTAAATAATAGTGTTTAACATTGGTGAGTGAACATCTAAGAATGATGACATCAGCAAATCACGTGCTGCAACTTTGTATGTAGTACACATTACCAATGATAAGATGTATAACGAAAAAAAAAGACAGTTGTAAGTGTGGTTCTTTGTAACAGGAATACGTCGTAAATTGGGAACTACATCTGTGTATGTACCACGTTTTGTGTATCCATTCATCAGTTCATGAGCATTTAGGTTGTTTCCACCTTTTGGTTGTTGTGAATAGTGCTGTAATGAACATTGGTGTACAAATTTTTGTTCGAGTCTCCGCTTTCAAGTTTTTTGGGTATTGCTGGATCACAGGGTAGTTCTGTTTTAGTTCCCCCCCCACAAACGGCTGTTCTATTTTGCATTCCTACCTTCAATGAATAAGGTTTCCAATTTCACCACATTCTTGCCAACATTTATTATTTTTTACTTAGCCTTTCTAGTTGGAATGAAATGGTACCTCGTTGTGATTTTGATTTGCATCTCTCTGATGGCTAAGGATGTTGACCATCTTTTCATGTGTTTGGTGCCCATTTGAACGTCCTCTTTGGTGAACTGTCTATTCAAGTTCTTTGTCTATTTTATGATGAGGTCATTTCTCTTTTTGTTGGTAAGTTGTTAAAGTTTTATATATATTTTGGTTATTAGATTCTTATCAGATACAATCATGTGGTGCATAATGTCTGGGCAACATCTGAACACGTATACGTTCATGGTCCCGTAAGGGTATGATGAGTTCAGAAATCCTGATTGGAGAATGGGACATCTATCTGAGAACGGGAACAAACAAAACAAAAGGAAACTTGCATGGTCCTTTGGGAAAGCCAGTGTTTGGTTGAGGATAACCTGTGCTGACTGTACCGGGCCACCCTGGGCCCTGGGGGTCTCCAACACCGAGGTTTCATGGGCCATGCCCTCCAGGCCAACCTGGACAGTGTTACAGCGGCCACTAGGGACCTGATTTGGCACAATGTTTGCACAACATCCAAATCACGTAACATATCATGGATGTTAAGTGGTGTATAACTGTATATGGTTTCGGAAGATATTCTCCAAGTCAGTAGCTTGTCTTTTCA